>NC_090777.1:26965000-27027500 GCF_040054535.1 Antennarius striatus | reverse complement strand
GCTTTTGCCTTCTCACTGCCAATCATCACCTTTCCCTTTTCTGTTTCAGTATGTTCTTACTTTTTCCGGTGTTACCTGGTGGCAGCTGCACGATATTGTCATCTCCCCCCTGGGGAAAAATGGAAACCTGGAAAAATAAAACAAAAGAAATGAGCTTTTTATAGTTTTTATACAGAAGGCCAAAGACCTCTTTGAGAGATGTATTATATCAGCGAGAGAAGCAGGATCACTTCACTTGTATGAATTGCCAGTAAAAACCAACATAAAATACCTTTGCAGTTCAGTTTAAGGAAATCTTCAGAATGAATGTCATGGTAGTTATTTTCCATATTCTTTGAAAATAAGGGATATTAAGGCTGTACACACCAGATCATTCTGAATTTAACATGAGCAAACTCATGCAGATGCAGAAAAAAAAGACATTGACGATAATTTATGTTATTGAACATAAATTCTTCCTTTCTCTTATCTACTCTGAAGACAGTAATATATTATACCACTCACCCATGCACCAGCCACAGTCCGACAGGCGTCCCAATCCATTGTTATAATTGCTTGAAGCCATATTGCAAAGACTTTATATGATTGATGATATAAAGCCTTTACCAGAAAAGGCTGTCTTGCTATCATGTGTTTCCTCTGTGACAGCTTGACGGTAGTTGACGGACTTTGCTTTCTATTGTCAGTTAAGATGTGTCTCTCAGGTTTCCAGCCTGATCCCAACAAAGCTGTCCAGGTTCAGCATGCCCCAGTTTTGGGGAAAGAGAACAAACATTTCTACACTAAAACCCCTCTGAAATAATTAGCTTGCTCTCCCTGGCACCTTTCCCCAAATCGCCCCATGGTCTCTCATTCTCTCTCACACTAAAACCCCCACTGCCACAGGGTTAATTAGGTAACGATGCAAAAGTAGAGAACTCATATGAATCTTTTGACAAGTCGTTGTAATACAATTTCGAAATCGACATATTTGAGGAAGAACTGGCTTCAGTGGGATGGCGAATCGTAATCTGAATTGTGGGATTAGATTGTCTTCTGGGCCAGAGTCCACAAAGAAAGTCATGAAAAGACAAGAATTCTTTTGAAAATTGGCATTGTTGATCACAATGCTTGGGATTGAGAACTGTAGCTTTCATGTTGAGGAGGTACTCTCTCTGTTCACTCACCAGTCATAGAAAGGAAAATCACTGCATGGTAAAAGTGGAGCACTCTGTTGACATCTGGTGAAAGCTCTCTTTTACACATGTTGATTTTAACCTGATCACATAAAAAGAAAAAGCAGAAAAAGGGTAGGAGTCTCCTTCCCACAGAAGATGGCTGTGGTCACTTCAATCCTGTATACATGTATCTACACCTTCCAGCATGCAAACACACACGTTTGTTGTTGAGGAGTTGTCGCTTCACTCATAGAACAAAAGTTACAGTACAACCTACTGTTATATTTTTTCTCATAAACAATGATGGACTCTGTCCCATTACTGCTTTTCACTACACTATAAATACTTATTTCTTATCAGGATCAGAGCTCATCTTCCCTTGGAAATATCTCTCTTGATTCAATTCATAATGAGATGCCACTTTCTCTCATTTGTCTGCACTGGTAGGCACAACTGTATCTGATGAGGTGGAATATATCTGTGTGTGGAATATACACTCATGGATCAAAGTGTCCACTGTATGAAAGATTCATAATTGTAAAAAAAAAAAAAACAGATTGCACCAAGCTTTTTCTGTGATGAACAACAGGGGGCGATGGTTTCCCCTGTGTGAAGGTAGAAACCTCATGACTCATGTGTCACAGATTGGAACAATAGAAATTGATGGTTAGCAGACTTCCTTCCCTAAACGTAAAATTAATGTTCTCAAGTAACACATGTAATCTGCAATTTGGAAAAAGTTCGTGCTTGTGGAGTTTTGTGGAACAGGTGGAAAGTAAATTGAGGCTTTCCACCTACATTAGACTAGGTTGATTAGATGATTAAAATGCTTATGCTTGAAGAGTTACTTGAAAATTTCCCTGGCGCTGGTGAACAGTAGACTGTTATCTTCTCGTTTTTAGAAAGTTGGTCTTGATGTTTAGATTCCATTTATCACATTTAGAAAAAGGCAGCATTGTGGCGCAGCGGGTAGTGCCGTCTGTTTACGTGTGGCTCAGCGGTGCACTGGCGTCACGCTCGGAGTGTACACTGCATCACGCCCCCAGTCAGCTGGGATAGTCTCAAGCACCCGCGACTCGTGACAGCGGTAGAAGTGGGTCTAGACAATGGATGGATGGACATTTAGAAAAAGTGATGAAGGTAAATCCCTAAGGAGTCAGTTTCAAAGATGCTCCTTTTTTTATTTTTAGGCTGCCTGTATCTCTGGCCCCTGCACGCTATTGCTCCATTGCGGGTGATTGTGTAAATGGTTTTTGGCTTCATACAGGACCTGCATGGTAGACCTGATAGTGTGAATGGTAGTGTGAGTGGTAGTGTGAATGGGCGCTAAGGTGAGAGGTCAGTCAGGCAAGACAGCTACTATAAGGGCATTTTCCAGTGAGTTGTATTGCAGTTAACATTCTTCCCACCAAATACAGGATGCATATTCTAGTGTAGGTAACATATCTCAATATACAGTATTTTACTGACAAAACTGTGAGTGTGTGACTGCTTTAAATTTAACACAATACAGTTGTGAACTACATTTATTTCTAGTGTTACACTGTGATTCTAAAATGCACTTTTGCTTGTGAAGCGGTTGCCAATTCTTGAAAATTTACTGTGAAAAGTTTTAGAGTGTACAAATAAGAACACTGAGCCACTTATGAGAGAAATGAGCTGTTGGATGATGACTGCAATATCCATAATGGTTAAGAGAACTGTATCCATAGGGACCAACTACCAACAAATAAAAACATCTCTTGAAACCAAGAAACACAATCAGGTTATTTTGTGTTTCAAAAGTAGCTGCTTGTATGTTTATACAGCCTGTGCACTTTTCACTGTTCAGCGTGCTAAAGTGAGAGGACGCTTGATAAACAACTGATCATGACCTTCAAGTAGATTGTACTCTGATATAGTTCCACATCACAAAAAGCCTCCATTAGCCAAGTAATTAGGTTACACAGTATAGCCGCACAACGAAGCTCCTGGGTAAGAAGAGACAAACAGGAGATGCAATGAGCAAAAGACGGAGGATAAGGTTTAATATACATACAGTATATGAAGAAAACAAATGAACTGGAACGCCCACGTCAAAGTAAGACACAGAGACCACAAGCGGCAAGAGGAACCCATATGCTTTTAAAGATTCAGTGAGGTAATAAGAAAAGACAGGGTCGAAAATTAAAAGCAACTGGAGCACAGTGTGACAAAGGTAGGGAAGGAACGGGATTTGTCAGGCCGTTTAAGCTGGTGTTCAGAATGTGTCATGTTGGAAATCATGAACGTCCCCCTGGTTTCAAATCAGCATGGCTTTCCACACTGTGAGCAATTTCAAAAGCCAGGTTTACTTATCAGCTATGTCACAGCGTTCTCTAATAACCACATTGGATTATTTTGCACATTTTTTTGTAGAGCTGTTCATCTCACTGCTCTTGTGAAATTAGGAATTAATGAAAATGCATTGCAGACCATTTGAGGCACATTCAGTGACCTCTGCAAATCACTGCATAACCATAATAAGAAAAGGAAAGAGGATACCCCAAAGAGCACTACACCAGGAAACAATGGGATGTACATAAATTCCCTTTTTGAAATTCAACCATTCTCTGGGGTGCCACATGCCTTTATCCGCATTTCCAGTTTGTATCACTGCCTCTACTCAGCTTAACTCTGCCTGCACGGTATTTGGTATTTTTCTACAGGTTTCTTTACATTACAGAATAGTTCCTCCTTAGTGTTAATAGAAGCTGCACAAAAATGTTGTGGCAAAGTAGAGCAATATGACTACAACCTCTCACCATCCTCTCATCATCTATCAAAGACAGGAATGTCAGCACATCTGCAAAACAGCAGTCACATAAACAAGCAAAGAAAAGAAAGGTTTAAAGAGCTTGAGCAGATTGGATGTTTGAGCAGGGTGGCCGTTGATTTGCACCGTGAGCATGCCTGGCATTAACTAAACCAGTGGGTTGTAATGTCTCACCTGATCTTTTAAGACCTACTCAGCTGCTTGGAACTGAAACAGAGACGGTACTAAAGAAGGTAACAGGTTCTTTTTGCCTCATGCAAAACCAAAAACTCTAGCAGACTTGGGTTGAGTAGAGCCAGTACTATAAAAGAAACTTTTTTCAGGGGTGCTGCATTTATAGAATTCACTGGATTTTTTTTTAAGACTGTAAAGATTTTTATCCACCTCCAACATGAGCAAACATTTTCTGAATTTCTATTTTATTATAATTATGATTTTTTTAAAATTTGTGTTAATGTGAAATGTGTTTACATCAATGCTTGCATGCATATGTGGCCCTCCAGAAGGATTCAGGGTGTATACTTTTTAAATCCATCTTACAAAGGGGTACTGTGGGACTGGGTGTATTTTTCACTTTACTGAAAAAAGGTGGTGAAATGCTCATTTAAATTGTCATTTCTGCAAAGCTGGTCTTCTAAAGGTCAATGCATGTCAAAGCTTACATTTCACCATGTCCTCACACTGGGGTTGTTTTCAGAAGAGAAGCAGCAATTGTGCTTTGTGTTACACAACCACACACTTAAGTACTGTAATTATAAAAGTACCAATGACAAGAAATAGAAGAATCAGAAAGAGAGAAAGAAATGAGATATGAAAGGGAAATGATAAAAAAAAGAGAAAAGTAATTCCCAAATAAGAATCTATGGCAATAACAAAGTGGAAAAATCCAATGCATAATTTGTGTGTATGGTGGGACTTTTGTATTAGTGAGTGAACTTGTTAATTTTCTTTTTCTATCATCAAACAAAACGTAAAATGACTCAAGCAAGTGGTTGCCTGAAAGCAAAGACTTGATAGGAGAGGTGGCTTCATTATACGGAGAAATAATGGGCAGCAGATGAAGACGCCTGCAATATTTGCATTATTTTGTGAAGAAGATTAAAAATGGCGCTAAAGTGGTCGACATTCACAACATGTTCACCGCTGATTTGCCCAAAGCATGCCATTCCATTTTACATTCGCCAGCCACTTCAATTAAAGAAAAAAAAAAACACCTCGCTATTACAAGTCCTCTCCTTACCCCATTATTCTCTGTCTCTCCGTTATTTCCCCCTCCCTCCCGTCAACAGCTTATTTCAGATATGCAATCTCCTTTTTATCTTTTTTTTTTATCGTAGGTCTCATTGGCGGTGCCTCAGTGCACCTTATTAAAATGTATATTTTCAAATTATTCTTCAAAGACGAACTGTTTGCTTAGAGAACCAGAGCCATGCCCTGTGTTACAGGAAATTACAACGAAACTGAGCAGAACCAGATAGCACACCTCTGCCTTGCAGTCTTGTTTTCCTGTGTTGGTTTTGGCAATGCTTTGCTAAACAGGTGCAAATCAAGTGACAAAACACTGTACACAGATTATTTGTGTTGATCTTTGTTTCATCTCATTCTGAGATGCAGCTCAAGCACTTGGCATGACTGTAACACCTTTCATAATAACAAATATTTATCTCTACAGAACTCAATTTGTAGGCAAAACCCAAAAGAGAACAAACATTTTCAGTCAACAACCAAGTGCACATTATAATAAATAAAATGAGGTGCTGAGCAACGGCGGAGCAGAATATGTGAGAACTCCACTGAACCCCTATTTCACTGTTTATTTGTTTAGCCTAGACTGTCTTGTTGATAACAAACTCATTTGCAATGATAACATGCCCAAGAGGCCAAAATGAGGCCATTCGCTGTGACTGTGCTGATAGAGGATGAGGAAGCTGTGTTTCGCTGAGATATTGAATTAATAGTCAACTCACCGAGTCATAACGCATACAAAAAGTACTCCATTACACAAAATCAGTGATTTGCTGGTAAAAAATAATCCAAGCTACTGAAGGACGAAGCAACACAGTTTTTACTGCAGTGGACACAGCAAACAAGGAATAGAATAGAATAGAATAGAATAGAATAGAATAGAATAGAATAGAATAGAATAGAATAGAATAGAATAGAATAGAATAGAATAGAATAGAATAGAATAGAAGCCTCTATTGTCATTGCATAACGTACAGCGAAATTAAGAATGCTCCTCCGTTCGGTACTTGGAGAACTTATAAACTCCACACAGAAAGGAATCAAACTCAGAACCTTCCTGCTGTGTGCCATGCCAACCAGCTTTCAAGCAACTAAGACCAAACAACAATAGCAATATTGCAAGTGTGGGAGGTATTGCACATTGTTTTTTATTGTTGTACTGCAGGAGGTATGAGTGTCATTGTGTTTCGAGGCAGTCAGAGTTTAGGGTGCTGAGTGTTCTGGGGAAGAGGCTGTCTGAGTCTATTTGTTCGTGGTGTCAGCAGTACAGGAGAGGTTGTCTGTGATGTGAAAGCCCAGAATGTGCAAAACCTATTGATGATCAGTGGAGCTGGGTATTTGTCGCCATGTTTCCAGATGTCTGCGGTGAATTCTTTGGTTGCTGTAGTGCTCAGTGTGAGGTTGATAGTTTTACAAATTCATTGGCAAATGAGATTGGCAAATTTGAATAAATACCTGTAGTTGGAGAGATAGGTTGTTGTGCAGTTGTATGTACACAGAGAGTACAAGAGTGTGCTCTGTACGCAACCTCCCATGGAGCCAGTGTTGAGTGTGAAGATGGAGGAGAGGTGGGGGCCAACTCTAATGGTTTGCGGGCAATTTGACAGGAAGTCTTATCCATCTGCAGATGGAAGTGGAAGAGTCCGAGGTGGGAGAGCTTGTCAGCTAACATGTCCAGGATTAGGGTGCTGAAGGCTGAGCTATAGTCTATGAATAGCATCCTCACGTACAGTAGCTCCCCTTGTGTTTCAGGTTGCTCAGCCTTATATGGAGAGCTACTGAGATGGTGTCTTCAGTACAGCGGTTTGCTCAGTAAATGAATTGATGATGGCGCAAAGTAGGTGGACGTGTGTTCCTGAAGTGGTGTGTGATCGGCCTCTCAAAGCACTTCATGATCACAAGTTTAAGTGCAACAGGTCTGTAACCTTTCAGGATACTGATGGCTGACTTCTTGGGGATGGGGGTTATGGCAACAGATTACAGGCAAGAGGGGGGGATGGCCTGTAACAGGAAACAGTTACAAGCCATTCCAGGAGGTGGGTGGATGTAGTGTGATTGTATTTGGCCTTACAGCCTCAAAGCGGGCAAAGAAGCAGTTCAGTTCCTCTGTCATTGAGGTGCTATCATTTACCGCCACCTGGTTGTCATTGTGGTAGTTGGTAAACCACATCTTCCTTGGGTTATTTTCTGTGAAGTGTTCCTCACTTTTCTTTTTGTAGGTCTCTTTAATACCTCTCTTCAGATTAGCTCCGGGAGTAGGGAGCTGTTGCCGAACCTGAAGGAGGTGTTTCAGGATTTGAGGAGTACCTGGACTTCACCGGTCATCCAGGGTGTGTAGTAAGGGAAAACCCAGATTCCTTTGTTTACTGCAACAGTTTCCAGACAGTTAAGGGAAGAGGGGGTTAAGCATTAAAGAGCAAAAAGTCTATTTTGTCTGATGTTGATTTTCACAGGATGGTGCCATCCAGGGTCCAGATTGATGCCCAAAATGTGTTAATATGAGTTCTCCAAAAGGTCCCACTTTACCCACCTACCATTCTTAGTGTCCTTTTCCATCTTTTGTGCTCCCAGAATGCAAAGCAGCTTAGTCAGTGGGACCCTATCACAGTTTAACTGCAACAAAGCAGTTGTGTGCAGTACCCTCTGGGCCTGTGCTTTCTGGCTGGAAGCTTTACATATAAAACAGGCAGGCCTATCTGTCTCTGCACAGGCTGTGGCCACAAAGTTGAATACCCAGCTTGGAACACTCTGAGGATCTTCACTCTGGTTTTCTGCACAGGGAGAGATTATCAAACACTAAACATAACTCTTCTGTCCACGTGTCAGATAAGAACTGGGAAATCTCTGAAGGGGAGTTTGGTCAAATAACAATCTCCAACTTCACTGTCAGCACAAAGGATCTTTGTCAGTGTCATTCAAAGCTGTCCAACCCTGAATTTGCTTCATTTCTCTGGAAAAGTTGTTTTACAAAATGTTTTCGATGTAATTTATGTTACCACTCATTTATTCATGTTACAAAATTAATGCTTTTTCACACAAAAAAGAAAGATTTGAATTCTATCTTTAATGTGCCATTCATAAACGATGGCAGCAGCAGCAGCAAATCTTTGCATTATAATGAATTTAATCGGAGTGCACAAAAAAGGTCGTCAAGGGGAAAGACAAGCAAACACTGACATCTAGAGGATTTTCCATGAAGCTACACCTTTTTGAGCATGGACAGATGGTATGTTCTGTGTACAGTGTGAACATGTGAGGAACATGGGGATCAAAACAGGGCTAGATTTTTGGTCTTAACCAAAAATATTGTTGTCTTCATCAAACCATTCAGTCAAAGTGTGTCAAAAATTTGGTTAGAAACAAGTAAATCCCTTATCTGCTATTGTAATGAAATTATTTACGTAATTACTTAATTATTAACTTAATTAGTAAATCTGTATTTATGTACTGTATTGCATAGCTTGTCTTTTAGTTATCTTATTCAAGTAGTCTTATTGTGACTTTTCTGTGCAGGTATTCCTCAACATATGAACATAACTGAGAGGTTGATCGTAAGTTGAATTGAATGTAAGTCGTTATTTATTAACTTTTCAATCTATAGTCCCCACTTTTTACCTCTTCAGAGTACAGCTACATAAAGACATTTATCATGTAGCATGTGGCTTACCTTTAGAGTGAAGGAAGAGGAAGGAAGAGTTATTGTTGGTCACAGGCAGAGTTGTCATCAGCTTTATTTCCCATCACTTTTGTTTTATCATTCATGATAAATTGTAAAGTATCCAAGGGATGAAGCCTGACGCTGAGATTCTCACAGACAACAACAGAGAACAAGAGGTGGAGACGCGTGTTTGGAGATACGTGAAAACAGCGGTGCTGCCCCCCGTTGAAGTCGTGGCAGAAAGTGGAACTGCAGGACAATAGTCAGATATGGTGGAGCGCATGTGTTCATATCTCCGAATGTCTGTAAGACGAATATTCATAAGTTGAGGACTATCTCTATTTAAATATTATAACTCTGTTGCTTTCGAAACAAACATTCATTGTGCAATTAACAAAAGTATGCTTTTATGAACAGTTTCATGAAAATTGAAAATAGATTTCATTATTTTTACTGCTGTGTCTGGTCTCTCTGATAAGGAGAAGGTCATCATACTTGACCAGTTTTAAGCAATAAATCCTTCATTATAAGAGTGTCTTCTTATACACATCCAGTTGAAAACTAAATACTTTCAAGAATACTCTCAACCTAATCTTGTAATTTTGTTCCGCAATGTAAACAAGTATCATTATATGTTAACCATGAATTAGTAAGTTGTCAGAAAGGTGACAGGAGAGCTTTTCATATCTCATACACAGCCAAAACCACTGACTAAAGGTTGTTTTGTGTGCCATCAAATGCTGTCACCCATGGCATAATATTGTAATATATTTAGCTTTGATAGTGACCGGTGTTGCCTTGCTATAATACTATGAAAGGGAATTTATGATGATTTAAACTTGAGATACATACATGAGTTCATATACAGGATAATCAACTATGTATAAGTATTGAATACAATGAACATCATGTAGTCATTTTGTTGGTGCATTATTGTTAAATACAGTAAGAAACTGCACAGAGTTGATCGAAGGAAACATCTCCAGAAAGACACAAACACTACTGGTGAGTCTTATGACTGTGATTCAACAGAAGCAGCAGCTAAAAATATTTTGACCCCCTGTCTATAGAAAGCAAGAAATATCTTTACAGTTCAACTCTCAAAGTTCAATTCAGAACATTTAACTGAACGCTTAAAGATAAATAACAGTTACGAGCATGTGGGAAAAAAAGTAATACAGTACATGCGACTCATAACAAGGGCACATACTGTGAGACAAGTCTGAGGTCACTTGTAGGCTGTAGGCCTACACACACCCTTGACCCACAAAGGGAGAAAGATTAAACCTGATGTCAGATGTCATCCAACTGTCAATCCAGCTCCTGCTAAAATAGCAAACAAGTCAATCTCCAACCCTGACCCTAACCCATAATAATTTCCAATGGAATCATGAAATGTAGACATGTAAAACGACTAATATGCTTTTTAACTCTGATTTTACAGAAATCACAACCAAGTCCCATCGTCCTTCTGCAGCACGGCAACTGACAAATATAATTTTTTTTATTCTTGGTGTGTTTGTATTTATAACTGATCTAGCTCATCTAAACTACCTACAATAATGACTTGAATATAGTCGTTGTGCCATTGCAAATTTGGTACAGCTTCATTTGCAGAAGATTTACTTTTCCTGAAGCCACAGTGATTTGGATGTACAACTCCTTTTTGTTCTAAAAAGTGATTAATTTACTGGTGTGCTCCATTTGCATTAGTGTGGAGTCACTGCCATAGGTCTATAATAAAAAATGCCACCCACTTTTTTCAGTTAAAGGCCAAAATTCAAGGGCCACTTCATCTCACTAGGTGTCAGCGTTGAACAAAAGCTTACTGGCAAACAAGAGCTGAAAATCCATTGTGAGTTTAGCCCTGTTTTGAATGGCACTGCAGCATTTTTAATGGAATCCATTCTAGCTGCTTTTTTTTTTGGTTTTGGTTTTGTTTTTTTGATGCAGAAAGAAAAATTACTAGTGGTAATATTTTTATTGTAGTGGCTGTGGAGTGGAGTGTTTTCACATGTTGTTATGTAAGACCTTACTTGCTGCTTCAAAGGAACCAGCTGGTTCAATGCCATCAGTGTTCATGGATCAGGTTATGATTGCATGAGAGTATAGGTGAATGTACCTGATTGGATGGCAGTTGGGGAGTGAACTGTGCCAGCATCTGAGGTCAGAGAGGTGACTGGAAAGATCAGTGGCCATAAGGAGGGGAGACAGAGCTGGCAGTTTAATAGGAGACTCGGTTGGAAAAGTAACATTCATTCATCCATTCATCACTCATTAATGCATTCATTTATCTTCTTATCTGCTTCTTCCGCTTTTTTGGGTCACGGCTTTGATGGAGCCTATCCCAACTGACTTATGGGTGAAAGGCAGGGGACACTCCAAGCACGACGCCAGTGCACTGAGGAGCCACATGAAAGACAAACTTAACAGTAACGGCACGATAAAAAGATTTGCAGTCAAAATGGGCTTGGTAAAAACCAAAAAGACTTAAACAGTGTGATCCTCAATGACCATAACCATGAACACTACACAGCTTTTCATCTGAATATCATTTATTGTTCATCTTACATCAGGTGGTCTGTGGATAAATCCCATCCACTCATTTCATAATTTTGTAAGTTACATTTATGACCAAAGAACACATTTCACACTGCTACAGATTGACAGAACTGTATCGAATGTTAAGATGTCTATTTACTGTCATGCTGTGTTTTAATCAGAAGTAATGACTTACTGATGCTGTTGCTGCGGCTAGTGTGGTGTCTGGCATAATAATGGTATCTATAAGTTCCAGTGGGTGGACGGCATTCCATAGTATCGTCCTTCTATGGTAGGGAGTCGTACTGTAATTTACAGTTGGATGAGACTGGACCTTAGATTGTTTGGCTCAGTTTAAAACTAATAGACAGACAATGTAATGTGTTAATACTTTGTAGAAAAATCATATGTATCGAGATTTCACCAATCCTCATAGCACAATGCTGTAGTATCTATGCTTATTAGTTGTGCAATAGTTGAAGATAGTAAACAGCTATGATTCTATAGAGATCTTAAATTATCTACAGCTTTGTATATCCTTTTAGTTATGAGGATTAGCATAGTCATCCTGTATCTAATAGTAGTTCATGATTACATTGTATATAAAAAAAAGACCTTTGCAGAGTGACACTTCTGTACATTTATGTGTTGTTGTTTTGTACATAATGACAACAATTAGCTTTCATTTGCACATTGTCTCACTCTCTCGCACCATATCTTATGGCAACACCTTTGTAGCTTCACTTTGGCAGTCAAACCCAGTGGTGTGTGTAAAGGACACACGGCCTCCCTTGTCCAAATGCTTGACTCTCAGGAAGTCAAGTCATTGCAAGACCCGCATTCCTGCCATGCCCTCAGATGGGCAGTCTTGTGCAGCATAGTTCCTTGTAAAGTCTTTGATAGTTTGCAGTTAGTGATTTCACAACTAACCAGTGTTGTGCTAGTTTGTATAACCCCTCTTGTCTTGCTGGTCTGTAAAAAGTTGTTTCACAGTTAAGTTCCAAGCAGCAGTCTTGTTCAGGGTTGGCCTTAGAGATGCCAGAGGCTCAGAAGGGCCAGTAGTACTGGTCCATTCACTCCAGCCAGGTGCTAGACCAGTGCTTCCTAATATTTCCCTTTGTGTGTCATTGAAAGCTTTTCAAGCTCCTTAGAAGTTGTGACATATAATTTTATTCTAAGCTGCAACTCATGCACGGCTCTCCCTATTATTAGGAAACACTGTTGCTAGTCCAGATAGACCAGCCTTTAATGGCATGCAGCTAATACGGCTATTTCAGCTATAAAACTGGCTGTTTTGAAGTATATATTTCTTGCAGCTGTATTACACAAAGAAAACTGTCATGAAGGCTGGAAAGACAATGTGTGTAATAGAAGCTTCTAATATGACACTTATGATCCATGTAGTACATATGTATAATCAGGAGCATCTGATGTTAGCTGTATTAGCTACAGGTGCTAGACTTGCTGACTGGGGTAAAGGCCTGTATATACTGTTACTCTTCACGGCCCTGGGACTGTCCTTAACCTTTGACATTAAGATTCTGAAACCTTCTCTTGGGGAGAGGCTTGAACATCCAAATGCCTTATGCAAATTATGAACACCAAGATGCAGGTCAATGAGGAAAGAAGAAAAAGTATCAAACCACAGGCTGCATTTAAGTAGTTAAGACTTGAAAGGTTTTCATATAAACAGGCAAAGTTGCTAGTCATGTTGTTGGACATTTATTCTGTGGAGGATACTTTTTCGCTCTTGTACTCCCCTCAGCCTCGCTTCTAAGGCGTCTCTCTCCTATTACTGCGCCTTGTCATCCTCCAGCTCCTCTTTTGTCCTTTACAGGCTGTTTTTGTCTGGCAATTCGGCCTCTGGACTACGGGGGAAGTAGACGGTGGCTTTGTGCTCCTCATAGCGATCGATGTGCTTGAGGTGTACCACCATGTGCAGAGCATAGGCTAGGACAAGGAGCAGGATCAAAGATGTCACCAAACCCATCAGGATGGCCGGCGTCAGAAAAGTGGCGCAGTCGCTGGCTGAGGCAAACTTGTCTGACTGTACATTGAAGGCCTGGATCTGGAGGAACACAGTGAGAAGTCAGAAAGACGAGATTAGGCTAAACCAAAGAAGACAACTGGATTACCAGTCCCACAGACACTGGTCAGATGGATTTGTAGCAGATGGTTGAGCAGTCATTGTATAGACTGATTGACACACTTCCAAATACGGAACAAACAGACTGAATGGCAGCCAAATATGCAAAATACAAAAAAGAAACCGCTGGCAAAATTTCAAACATATGCTCACACAAGGGAAACATTGAGGGAAGACTGATAAAACAATGAATGTGCAGGCATTACTACAAGAATTTCACAATGACAGTTGTGCCACTGGTGCAACAGTGTACCTGGAAATCAGTAAACGTGATGTGCCAGTTGGCAGATGTGTCAGTGTGGGAGCTGGGCACTAGCAGGGTGTCGTATTTGTGCAGGCTGCTGACGTGCTGGCAATGGTAGGATGAGGTGGCAGGAGCGTAGACCTCACTAGCGTTGAATGTAGCCTCCTGGGTCCAGTTGTAATGGATGTGAACACTGTCTAGTGTGAACCAGTTTTGACCAGCTGCCTCATAAAACGTGTTTGACATCTGAAGCCTGGCAGGAAAGATTATGCAATTAGTTACACACACAATCTAACTAGATACTCATGTGTCTGATGTAAAAAATGAGCACTTTACCTGATGACTAGACCTCGCAAGTCCTCTACGTCTCCAAACCTTAATGAAAGTCTGTAGCAATACAAGAATATTAATATTAAAATGTCATTCTTGATGCAGCACCTGAGCCAATATTAAACCATTACACTACATTATATTGCAGTAACTCTCTTCAGGATGTATGAATACATTTGATTTTCTGTATCTCATAATATATATTATCAAACCCATGCTAAGGCCTTGGCTGTGATTAGATGCATGCGGTTTTGTGTTTTTAACAATGCTTGTGCAATGGCGTTACTTACGTCGCTTTCTCCTTGGTACAGATGGAGCCCTTAGTGTCTACAGGTGAGTTGGGGTTGAAGACCCTCTCAGTCAGGTCAATAAAGGTATGATTCCTGTAGCGGATTGCCAAGCGCTTTGCCTTGAACAAAATGCAGGTCTTCCCATTGTAAGACACACTTAGTGGACCATAAGGCCCCATCAGAGACTGGAGCAGCTTTCTCTTGCTGTGAGACATCCCTGGCTGATGCCAGTTGAAAGGCTGTAAACATATGAAAGAAGGAATTAAGCAAGGGATGAATAAATAAACTATAGCAAATTGGCAACCTAAGTGTGGGCAGCAGCAATGGCAGGTTAAATTCTTTGACTGTCCTCTAGAGGGCGATCAAATTTTTATGCAATGTCCAATATTTGTACGTAACAGTGTGGCAGCTGTTAGAGCGCATCGCCGCATGGGCAGACAGAAACTGCCCTCCATAGCGGTTTAATCTCTTCACTCAGAGGCTACATCTCAGTGGAGGGAATTCAGGCTAATCCAGAACTGTTTTCGAAAACATGTCATGTGGCAGTCACAATAGTTGACGGTTGGGGGCTGGTCATCCATTACAACTGAAATGACAACTTGGAAAAAACGTAAAATATCTACGATATTTATTAATTTGATTTTTTAAATTAATTTTAATTTCAATTTCAATTTCAATTTCAATTTTAATATAGTTTTGTAATCCCCGAAGGGAAATTAAGAGCACACTCTGGTTAGTCCAATCCAATCACATGCATATGTTAGTGCACACAGGGGGCCTGTATGCATGCAGAGGAGGTAGAGTGGCGGGCACCCCCTTTGTGGTGTGCCCCAAATGAGCAACTTGTAAGGGGGACTTGCTCAAGGGCACCTCGACAGTGCTCTGGCGGTGAGTTGACACCTCCCACTGTCAGCTCACCTAACAATATTCATTAGAATCACTTTTAAGAAGCCAATAATAAGAAGCCACGTCATCTATATGAAATAGTGATGCAGGTGATGCAGCATATAGTTTTACTGATTGTGAGTCAGCGTGAGTGTTGGGGATGTTTTCATGCTGGTGAATGTGAGACCAACAATTTTCCCACATCCAAGGTCATACTGTGTGGCTGAGAGAATTTGCTTGGTTTTGTTTGGTGGGTGAGATAGTTGGTTGACAACATGAAGGATATACAGGGTGCATACCTGCAGTATTCTCCTGAGTGGGTTTTCATCTTCAGGCGTCAAAATGATCTCTTCACTCTCTAAGCCGTACTCACCATCTCGACCTGTGGGCATGTCCACACATTACTGCATCATGACAGATTATGTCAGCATACGTATTAAGCTGATTGAAATGCTGCATTGCAGATTGCAGCATAATCATAAAATTTCAGACGATTACCCATGCTACAGGGGCAAAAAATGCACACATGCATACCGATCAGATCCCTCACGTACATCTGTGCTCAGGCTACTATCTATTTCCAGTTGTTTTGCGTCACCACAGTGACTCATCAGTAGTTTGTTTCACAGTGAAGGTCGTGTTGTTCAATGTTTAGACACAGTGTTCATGTTGTTCCAGAAACATATGTTTTGAGACAATGTAATTTAAAGGAACCGCTATATATTCTGCTCTGCACTTTTGCCAAAGAGCCTAAATATAGCCACACTTGCTCACACTCGCTCCACATTTTCCAATCTGTCTGCCTTACAATGTAGAACAAAATGTGTCCACATTAAGAATTAAATGCTTTTGTCAGGACAATCTATCCAACACGTCAAGATCAAAATTACCATGGCAGGTCTGATTGAATCAGGCCTCATGTCAAGGCGAATTTGTGACTTACTTGATGTGACTCTTGTCGCTTGCTTGGGGTTTTCTTTGCTGCAGAAAAGAAGAGAAGACACTGTAAGGAATTGGAGGGAATATCGATGTTTTTTTCTTGTTTGTTTTTTTAATGTTCGATTGACATTGTGTATAATGCATTTGGTATTTTCCCTTGATCAGGAATGTATATCGTCTAATGATGTAGAAGCATTAAAAACATGGACTAATTAACTAATACTAATTACATAGCAACTGCAATAATAACAATAATAGCACGTTCACCAAGTGTGAAAATGTGTGCACAAACATTTTAATATAATTTCCAGATTTAATATATGAAGGATTTTGTGACCGATGTGACCCGTGAAGACTTTATGAACAGCTGGAGACTGCTCAGTATAAGTCATTTGTTATAAATTTTATAACATTTTGCTCTCGCCTACGTCAGGATTTCAGTGTCTGTGTGTTGTGTTGGACTGACCTACATAGTGCACAAGGGACAGGGGACAAAGCACTTCCTTTGCCCTCACGTGCCTTCTCTAGCATTCGTGCTCCCAGCATAACTGAACCCTGCATAGCCATGGACTTCTCAAAGCTTAGTCTGATCCTTTTAACTGTCTAATCAAAGACATAATACACCAGCAAACGGCTTACTGAGCGGTGCTGACATGGCCCGGTTTGCTTACTGGGATGGTCCACCTAATGTTGGGTCGCTGGGGTCTGTCCTTGCCTCCCTGCAGTAATCTTCTCAGCAGGTTTGCTAATCTCCATACAATAGCCAGTTATAATGGGCTTTTAAAAGGTAAACCCTAAAACCTGTGAGAGCGAGCACGACAGGTAGTATTTGTTATTTTTATGTTATTTGATTTCATCAAGAGTTATTTCAGTTTGTGGTCACAGGTATGCAAAACTATTTTATGAATCACGGCAAAACAAAAGCGAAGTGCGTAAAGACACTCATTTGTGATACTGTCTTATCTTTAGTGGAGTAGTAATTCTCTGATCTTCTAGGAAAATCCTCTTCAGAAGTTCCACAAAGGCAGACTGAGAGTGCCCTGAATTTTTATACTCCAATTTAACACATGAAAGCTAGTCAATAATGGTGATTACTGTTGTCAAGCACTGATGCCACTATAAAATATACTGTAGCGTCTTTGAGGAACACGTCCCACCTTTGTTTTTATTTGACCTGTTTACAGGTCTTCTGCCTGATAGCTTTTGGCCAGAAAGCCAGACATATCAGTTCCAGCAGCCTGGAGCAGTTATCTACCCATCTGGTGCAGTTTCCACCTGGGCAATATTGTGTAGTTTAGTGCCAGATGGATTAGGATTAGTGGTAAGCACAGCCCAGGTCCTCTGCAGCCCAAATGTGGAGAGATGTAGGCACTGAACAAGATGAAGAGATTAAGGCCTGACGGCATTCTGACGGCATTCTGGAGAGTTCAAGAGTTAATTTATGTTGCTAAACTGACCTCAACGGTGTACTGCTCACCAAACCATCATCGGCTGGAGAGGAGGAGGAAAAGGTTATTTTTGTCACATCTGTATAACTGGAAACCACTTTGGATTCAAACACAAGCATGAATTTCCTCTTGTTATCCTCACAAAAATGTACTTGGACCTACAGTGTATACAGTGAATTTCCGTTATCTGACTTCAATCAGTATTATGGTCACAATATAATAGTGTATTGCATTTAGAAAAGGAATTAAAAAGGATTTCCGGTCTTTTTCCAATCAATGTTCGAAACTAAAAGAGAAAATAGATGATATTGTTCACAGAATGACATTCTCAAACTCACAGCATGAAACCAGTGTGAAGAACATCCATTCAATCTAAAGAACCGGTTCTGAATTTGTGTCAGCTGTCATACAGACAGAGAGTTATTGTGCGAGTTTTTCTCACTAAATCAAATGAAGCTGAATTAAGCGTCAGTGCAGTTAACAGATAATGGTGGCTGAGTGATGTTTGCATCGACTGTTTCATCTTACGGTAAATCCAAATATTTGCATTTGCTCAGGTGATTGCTGGATAAGCATGAGCGTGTATGAAAGCACTGCCAAAAAGCACTGAGCCATCGGCGAGCTGGCACCTGTGACTGAAACCTCAGCAGCATTGTAGATACTTGGAAGCTGCACGCTTTTGGATCTGAGCTGATATGTAAAATGCAAGTCGCATTACGGCATAAAGGTTAAAATCCTCCGCAGACATCTAAGGTTCAAATCTGATTAACATGCTTATGAATCCATGTAAACAGTGATTTACAGCAGCTTGTGTCACTGCAAACAAGATGCATCTTCGACCCCTCCCCCAGCCTGGCGAATACACGTTCATTCCTCTGCACCTACCCCAGCCTCAGCTGGCTGACGGGAGCTGGAGGAGTCTGTTCGAGCATGAGTGTGTGTGAGTGCTAACTAAAGTAAAGCCCAGTTGTTTGTTCCTGTGCCAGTTTCGCGGAGGTCAGCAACCCAGAACTGCTGCGGCCCAATCATTGGCTCAGCCGGTAACACGGTGCCTGGGTGCTGAACAGGCCCTTTATATAATCAGACCCATGTGGGAGCCACCCATTGGCTCACCTCAGTCCTTATAAAAACCTGTGCAAGTGTCTCAGTATGCTGCGACACGTAGAATGTGTGACAAGAAACAAGATGAACCTGAATTTATTATGAATGTCTGTCTATGACTTGTCTGGCATATAAATATCGACACAGCGGGTCTAATCACATCTGGATCATTTTCACCGTCTATATTTAGTGAGTATCCTTATTTAAGCACGTAGGTGGATGTCTAATAAACATGCCTTCTTTGTGCACCTGATGCTCAGCACATAGAAGAACTTAGAAACAAGGACCCCGTGGAGAGCCGAGCCACTTGGAGACTACGGCTGTGTTCAGACTGACAGCCAAAATCTGATTTTTAGTCCATCCAGATTGAAAGCGGATGCCTCTAGTAGTCTAGTAGTCTGAACAGTCACGTACCACATAAAATCCCATTTTTTGCAAGACGGATTGATACCTCTTTCGGGAGGTAATTTCAAAGCATTTGGACAGATGCGTCACGGTCTGCACCGCTCCAAACACACCGATCGGTTTTGACAGTCCGTGACGTCACTCGACGTGACGCAAAAGCAAATGCGCTTTACAGAGCGTGGACGACGCCTCCTCTCCGACATCGTTGCTACGACAACCTGTCAGATTGGCCAGTAATGTGGCCCAGTCTGAGCAGAGCAAGATCTCATTTGGAAAATAAAATAGGGAATCTGATTGGAATCTGATTTGCCTGCAGTCTGAACACAGCTTGTGTGAACCAGGATCAGCCCATTCAAGTCATACCCAACAGTTTGCTTCAAGAATGTCATATCGGAAGTGATAACTTTTTGTGGTTTCTGTTGTTGCTGAATGGAAAGCAACTACAATTTTCAACATCATAATAAACAAAAAGATTGAACGCGGACTCATCAGGTTTTGTTTCTTAGTTGAGACCAGCTTGTATGCCCTGAATATCAACAGTGTATCAGAGAAGCATGATTTATTCTCATGTCCTACATGAAGTATCCAACCCAGCTATAAAAGCCTTTCAGTTTCCAAGGTGAACTCAAGTCAGTTTGGGTAAATTATTGTGTCTTGAAGAGAAAAACACAACCCTGTCCACTGTTGGGATGTGAGCCAATCAGATTTATCATTGTAGATTAAGCTTTAGGTTTTGACCTAGATGTCCTGCTACCGTTTCAATGCGGTCATGATTGCCGTTCCAAATATTACGTCAGGCCGAGTGTATAAGTTGTCTAAATCTTCCCCCAACCATAGTTTAAATGTGAGCGCTGTTACATCATGACTGCATTTATACGGCGATTTACACAAGGCTCTTGATCATATAATGCAAATCTATTCTCTTTCAGATTTCAGAATCTATCTATCGGCCAAAAACAGGGTACACACACCTCTGTAGTAAAATAACACAGTATATTAATAATGCTAAAATTAGCATTTAGCATATTTGTTAAACCTTTAATCTTTTTTTAGAGCGGATCTCTGATCAGTTTTCCACTTAATACTACTTAATACTACCTCTAATCTGTTCTATACTCGGTTGAGTTTGTCAGTGTTTAACAATTGTTAGATTTATTTAAGCACATGTTTACCACACGCTAATCCTTCAGAATAACAACTGGAAACGCGTTCAAATAAATATTATGTCAAATCTTTAACAATGCTTCTCTGCTGAAGTCCTGTAATATAATTTGTGCCTTATATTTATACTTTTTACCTGTCATAAAAACTATTACACAAATCGTCCAGACCCAATTTAGCCTTCGCAAAGATGTCATTGGCCAATTTTTATTAGATGGTGTTAATGTTGTTGCAAACATATTGGCTCCGGAAAATCGGTTGTATTTTATTGACTTGTGTAATGGAGAAATTTACAGAGACAGTTTAATTTAACAGCGGTGATTGACTGGCATTTATATCATAAATTAAACATTAGATTTATCTTCGTGTACATAACACATTTAGATGTGACATCCCCTTCTGCATTGTCAATGTTGTTCCTTCCTCATTTTCTGCAACACAATATTTTCATTTCCAAGCATCTGAAAACAATATCTGGAAAATTTCTTCTTGCAGATGTTTTCTTTCTAGAATATTTTCTGTTTTCCAGTGCTGTCAACTGACTTGCATACGTAAAGAAGTTGTTTCCACAATGACAATTTAATCTGTTTAGATTAATCTTAATCTAAACCCTCGTCTGTGAATATATTTCAATCAAGTATATTTTCATCAGAAATGTATTTACAAATCTGTGCTTGATTTGTTTCGTAAGTCTTGTCACCAGATTATAGGAGAAGCATAAAAATCAGAAAATATACTGAATTTCTTGAATTTTCTATTATTTTTTGAGCACTAAATTATATGTCAAAATAATTTCCTAGAAGTGTTTGTATGATCTCAAACAGGACATATAGAAAAAACATCTAACCCTCAGTAGGATCCTTCTGCCGAGAATTTTTAAAAATATTTTTTCATCTCTCTTTTCTTTAATCATAGTCAAACTCAAGTTGTGCTGCAGTATCACACATTGGCTACCAGTACCACAGAAAATAATTTTCAGTATAGCATCTTCTCACAAGTTATTCAGTGTAAGAGGCCTCTAACTCATCGTACCGTTCATTCTACATTTTGAACCAGTGTCATCAAACCTTCTAAAATGATAAGACAGGCTTGTCTTATATAACAACAGTCAGAGCTGAGAACAGAAAACAGCAACTGTTGCCTTACAGAGTTGCCTACAAAGTTTGATCAGGACAATAAACCCCAAGAGAAATAAATGCTGCAATTCTCTGTAGGAGCAACTGCCAGAGTGAAGATAGGGATCTGTCAAGCCTTCACAAACACTAGATTGAGTTGAAATAAGAGAAATCACATGAGACATTTTTGATTGAATTTATAATCCTGTCTTGTCTGTGCTGCAAATATGTGTGTAGATAATATTGTTTGAGTTGTACACGAAGCCACGATAAGGATAATATTCCTTTCTCCAATGTGTCGGTGACATGAAAGTGTAGTAATTAAAGAGCAGTTGGTCATAAAGTGTAGCATATTGTGGCTTTGAGGCTTTTGCACTGTAGAGATTGTAGGAGCCACCAAGCATGGCATAGTTTCAAGTGCCTTACTTGGCTTTGGTATAATATTATTGGCTTGATGTCTCTGTCCTGGTCCGAGCAAAGGCCCCGGGCTACCCACTCAGTCCGGACCCACTGACACCGTTGTGAGTGCCCACAGAATTGAGCATTGAATATTTTATCCAGATTTGACCTGCAGTACTGCATGTGCATTATGCAGACATGGCCGGCTAGAATTCACGTCCCCCACTCTTCCTTCCTCGCTCCCTCGCTCCCTCTCCCACTCTGTCTCAAAAACTGCATCAGTAGAGACCCCAACAACACACACCATCCCTGATGCATCCTCCTCTTCTCCCTGTCCCAACCTTGTTTACTTACCTTGCATGCTTCTCCTCTCCTTTCCTCCCCTCTCTGAATACCCCTCTGTACTCTCATTACCCCCATCCTTATTTAGCTCCCTTCTGCCAGACCAACACTATTCTACAGAGACAACAGCCCCATCTGTGATCGATGAGCAGTGTCTGATGCAGTCCTCAAGACTCAGACAAACAAAGCCTTGCAGCTCAGCTCTTCCCAACACGTCAAAGCCGCTCGCATTCGCTGTTCGAAAATGAATCCAAGGTGAGAAGGGAAGAAAGAAAGGGAGACGATGGAGAGAAAGGAAGACCCTTAGACAACCACATCAGCATCCCAAGCATCCCAGCATCCCTGCATGAATCCCCTCGTGCCCCTCCCCCCCACTTCCCCTACACTCCTGCTCTGTTAACAACCCTAGAAAGGATGGATTTACCTTCTGTCCAGGATTTCAGGCACTTCTTCATAGATGAGTCCGGGCTGCAGCTCTTCCTCAAAGGAGAGCCCAGGCCGGCTGAGAGTGGACAGCAAGACGAGGGAGCAGAGGAGGAATGCGTGTGCAGCCATTGAGACAATGAAAGGAGACTGCCGCTGGTTGAGCTTTGCTTCATAATCTGCTCTCCTAGCAGTCCCTGACTCCCAGCTCCTCTGACTGGCAGCGGCCGTGACCAATCGGCTGCAAGCAGAACCGATCGGCGTGCGTCACAGTCCCCTCACTGCACCCTCCCTCCCCTTCCTCCAACCCTACTTCCTCCTCTGCCCCCTCCATCATCCACTCCTGTGCTCTCTATCTTCTCCTGCTCTCTTCCATGCACACATACCCGCAGGCAGGCCCTAAGTATAGACAGGCTCATTCTTTTTCATCACACATCTTATCATACCTATGCTACCTTCAGATGAACGCTCACACACATGTAGACACACACACACACACACACACACACACACACACATATATATCCACAGATATTTTGGCACACATGCCCACACACATTTGTCACAGGAGGCGGCTCACAGACGCACACGCACACGCTAGTCTGTGGAAAATCACCTGAGAATGTCAAGGTCAGGTTTAGAGGAGGATGGGATGGAGGATGTTGATATGACTTTAGGTGGCCACAAAAAAAAAAAAAAAAAAACACAGCCATGACTGCATGACCTAGATCTCCAGCACACTGCCATAATAGCAGAATTAATTCACTTGATCTATGAGTTGTGGGGACCGAAAGGGCCTGCAGCCGAGGAAATTGTCCACTGAGGCTGCACATATGAATGACAGGAGCAGCTGAGCAGCCATGGGATGAGACAGGGAAGCGGGTCCAACTCTGATGACCCTGACGGACGATTCCGTTTGCTCCTCATTATTTAGCTCCCATCCCCTGTGTCGCCTCAGGATCTTCATACAACCTGTAATTTCCTTTAATTCCATTTCCAACGATGTGATCACTTTCAGGGGGAGAACATGAGGAGTGGTTATATAACCAAATGTTGTGACCTACTATCGTGGATGTTCACATTGATGCGTGGCATTGATTCATATTAAAAGAGGGAAAACTGAACAGTCTTAGATGTGTCCCTGTCGTAAATCAGAAATTAAATTCCTCCTTAAAAACAAACTCTAGCTGAAATATTTTGACTTTTGCAATGAATCATAGAATTACTGTAATTATTATAAATGTTTAATGGTTAGTATTACACAACTTTTAAGAATTTACTATATATATACTGTAGAGAGAGAGTATGTGTGATGGTCATGACACACTTGGTGTCCAATATAGCATTACCTAATGATTTCAATGACTATTTGAAGTAATATCATACTTTAACTGAATTAAATCAATATTAAAACTCATGACATAATGCAGTAATATTCCACATATCCTGTATGTTGCCTTGAACAAAACAAAACTTGTCAAATAACATCTGGACAGGACTTTAAATTTGGATAGACAACAATGTACCTTATGTATTTATCTAAAAAATTAAGCAAATATGAATCGTCAAAAAAAATTTTTAAAAAGAACTTGAGGCACCTGTTATTATTAGGGCACTATTTAGGAATCAAGTAAATTAAAAAAGATTTCAATTTATTTTTCACTTTTTAAATCACCGTTCTCATCTGCATAACGATGTGTCACATTACATGAGCGTCATTCTGCACAGTATTGTGCTTGTGCGTGACATACGTGTAATCGTTGGGGGTATGAGAGGTCGGCTGACTCTCCCCACCCTATACAGTAACAGGAGGTGACTAAAGGCTGTCTCAGCCCTCTACATCTGCCGGCCATGGCCGCTTCAGCAGGCCAGTGTGTCAGTCTACTGGAGGGAAAGTGCAAACTGAACTGTCATCGCTGCCATCACGAAGTGACAGCATCACAGAACATCCCACAGAAAGGCTTCCAGGTATGACAGATTAAACACAAGACATTAACCTGTGAAGCCTTATAGCATTTGTGCAAACTGCTCCAGCAATTACACATTAATGGACATAGTATTCACACATTTTTCTCACAGTCTTCTAATATTTCTATTTCTTTTTTTTCCACCATCATCAGGATGATGAACCCACACCTCAGCGGGAAAAAAGGATTGTGGCAGAAATGTTCTGACAAAAAGGAATGCTGCATTTATTTTTTGTTCCTGGGTTTTGCTTTAAGTTGAAATCAAGCTGCTTTGTTTTATAGGTTTAGCAAAGATGAGCCATCCTTAACCCTTGAGACACTGGGATTTTGTGAGGCTTTGACTGAGGCTGATACGACCAGTAGTTTTAAGTTGGCTAATGTTACCTAACATTAACTAAAGTCAATCTGTGCTATCATAATGCTGCTTTCTAGTATTTAATGTTACATTGATTGTTACCGTCACTTGCTCTCACAGTGGTTGTCAGGGAATTTAAGTTAAGCATGCTCAATTTTATGAAGACATTGCATGTTTTTAGCAGTTTATTTGCCTATTTGGGGAAGCCGCTTAAATTGGTGTTCCATTGAGGTTGATTCAAGGTGCTTTTTCTGTCCACCCAGTTCAGGATTTTGTTTTGCCCTCTTTTTGGTGAGTCATGCCGCATTTTAGATTATGAAACAGATCAAAAGTACAGAGCTGCGGGTTACTGTCTATTTATAGGTATGATCTCATAACCAAGTTTTTAATCCTGCTCTTGATGCCCACGTTGATCATTTGACGCTTGCAGTACACATGGTGACGTAACAGGTTGTTACGGGTTTAGACTGGTCTAGTGTGTGTTGGTGATGATAAATTGCTTCTAATCTACCAGTTTGCATCTGATCTCCAATATCACTGTTGCAGTATTGTTTAAAACACTAAAGTCTGCGTTCATTAAGAGGATTCAAGTCTTGTGGGGGAGTAAGAGCATCACTTTAAGTATTTGAATGTATTTATAGTGTTGTGTCATTTCTGTGTGCAGCTCTGCATTGATTGCATTACATAAATGTGAATTCATAATAGTTTGGCAAGGACACATTTTATGATTATGTAATTTTATTGAAATACATATTTGCTTTCTATCACAACCCCACCCGTCCATTTCCTTTTTTACTGATCTTGCTCTTTACACACATACACACGGACACACGCACATGCAGATTTTCATTTTCAAGACAAGTTCAGTAAAAAAGGCAAAATAAGATGACTACAGGTGTCTTTGCATGTTACAGATATCACTGCCCATTATTATAAGAGATGCATTAGTTAAGTCTCATTTGCCATGATTACATAAGCATCCCATCTTCTCAAACCCATGACATTTTAAAATGAAAACGGCTTACTAAGAAGTTTCAATGTTGTTTACACAATTTTCATTCAATAAATACATACATACATATATATATGTATGTATGTATGTATGTATTATTCCCATATTAATGCGAAAACATCCTTTATAAAAACTAGCCTATTTATTAAATATAGAACAATCTTCAGGTAAATACACAGTTAGCTGATTAATCTGCTCAGATTACATAACACCCTTGAAAGCTTTCAGTGTGTCATCACATCCTGCTATTCAGGAGTTGTCCCAGGCAATAAGATAAACGGAGGATATAATATGTATTGATATGCAACTAAATTATCACGTAGTGCAACACTGAGAAATGAGGCCTGGCTATGTTCAGCATACTTTGTCCAGACAATCAATTTGTTTCTGTGTTTACAGCATTCTGCCTTTGAAAAAGGGGACAGTGATTATAAATAGACATAGATTCCTCCTATAAAACTAAATTCATTCATAAAACTTTAACAACATAAATTTTGGTTCTATTAACCAGTAAATTCAGAGCTGCATGACTTTAAACTGGTATCACATGATACTACAAATAGTTAACAAGCAAAAAAAATCAGGCAAAAACAACAAAAAAAAGCCTCCACAAAAAACACTGCGAAGATTTGATTGGCTGAGACTTGTGAATGGCCAACATTAATGATTAACATTCATGTCACAACACTGCAGTTTCATTCAGCCTCCTTGTCCTGAATGGACGATGCCAGACAGCGCCGCTAGAGGGCGCTCACATATAACTCACAAGTACAGTATGTCTTCTAATCCTGAAATAGTATGAGCACACAGTATTTCATGAGGCACAATGTTAACATAATACATGTGAAAATATGGTACAAGAAAATAATAATCTGCTCTACAGTGAAGAGTGGTGCATGCACACACACACACACACACACACACACACACACACGCGCACACATACACGCACACACTTCAGTAGTCATCTATCTCCGTCTGATTCGTTAAAATACATTCAAATTAGCATAAGTTATACATTGCCTGATCGTATGCTAAATCACAATTCAACACCAGGAAAGTAGTGTTACAGTATATGTTTTAAATAAGCATACAGTTTACAATTTCCCTAAACAAATAGCAGCAGAAACCTTACACTCTACAAGTGAGCTGATTCATATCCCTGTTCAAAAATGAAGCTCACCGTTAAACCCTCCCCACACAAAAGATGAACTAAGATGAGAAAAAAAAAGTAAAACTATGAAGGGCTGATTACCTTTGAAAAGCAAAGGTAAATTTGAATTTTAAATCAGTGGAGATGATGATACACAAGTTACTCACATGCAGGTCTTAATTAGGAATGTAATTATGCAATTTTTGATTAAATTTATCTCCTTTCTTTTTTCCTATCTTTCATGACACAAAAGTTTCATTCTAGATGAATGAACAAAACAAAGGCAAAACCTCTTTCATACCTTTTAGATGCACCAGGGTCTTTCATAATATACTGAAAACCCCTCTGTGAAGACATTAGGCCTTAGGGTAAAAGGCCTAATGTCTAGGGTAAAAAGTTGACCTGGATCTATACACAGTCCTTCATCCTGACTGCGACCATTCTGAAACCGGCTGACATGTTGTCACATGCCTACAATATTGTCTGCAATATTTGCTTTTTTTAAAAAAAATACCTGACTGATCTTAAAGAAAAATAAAATAAAATCACAGATAATATCAGAAGCACAAATCTAACCATGTATCAAGAGTATAGTCAAACTGGACAACAACTATCATGCCAAGTCTATGTTTATCTGACAAGTGTAGATAGATTAGAACATTTCTATACTTAGTAATGTGGTTGAATACAGAGTTATCTTCTCATATGATTTGATTGTCTATAAAATAAAAGTAAGAGAGGCACCAGACTGTAAGGAATGACAAGTAAAACAAACCAGTAAACAAATAAAGAAGTCTCTATATATATAAATATAAACTCTAGAATTGTCTGAGAACAATGGAGTTGGTCAGCGCTTCATCGATGCACACAGATTAAAAAATGGCAGTCCTGGAACAAAACACTTGTTCTGCTCTAGGATCAGTTTTAGCTTCCCTGCTTTCTAACATTTTCCAGGACACAGGAGAGGTAAAATTGTCCCCGGGTCAATGTTTGAAAGCAACTACACCGGTCTATAAAATCAGCATAAAAGAGAGAAGGCACAGAAAAACAAGCCCACTGTGAAGTGGGGTGAACTGGCAGCAGCAGGTTTTTTTTTTGTTTTGTGGGTTTTTTTATTTTGGAGGAGCAAACTAGACGGAGCTGCAAAGTCTGCTGGCAGCAGGTGAGTTGCTGATACGTTGCAAATTCTGGAGAAGAGTGAAGTTTAGTTTCATTTGCTTTGGACCTTTATGTGGATTTGATTGAGTACCTCATCATTTTTTTCTGCTGGCTCCAAACTAGTCATGATCTGTACCACAGGCATGTGTCAGTCACATGACACAGTCCATAAACCAAGAGGTTCACTGGATCCATGGTAAAACTTACCCTAACTTACACTGAGCATAATAACTTGGCGTACTTTATGTCCGACAAAAGAACAGATTAAAATCTTCATCTTGTCTGTCTGATCGCAACAAAGCTAGAAGCCACTTTATGCTACAGATGAGATGCAGGCCTTTTACTATACAACTAAACCTATTTCATCACACCTGTTTTGTCCTGTGTGGTTTGATTCCCTGCGTTTGCCTCAGCAGGTGCCGTCTTTTCAACGATCGGCTTGATCGCAGTCAAATTCGCTGCCACAGACACTTTGTTCTCTTGCCTATTCTCCAATTTGGCTTCAGAGTTGCTGGTGTTACGTTGCTGGACGGCAGTCGGTGTCTTCATTCGGATGGGTGTTTTCCCTGGGGGCAGACGAGGGTCTTCTCCAATGTTGACTGTGAGGTTGGTGTAAAGAGGCTCCAGCTCTTTAGAAAGGAGCTCATAGGTCAGCGAGTTGAGGCCATCGGAACGCCAGTTGAGTCTGGTCCTTTTCAGCAGGTCAAATCTAGTAAGTTGAATATAAAATCACGGGTTTGTGGGCAGATTTACATTTAGGGATCTATAAAAAGTTCTATTTGGCATCATGAGAAACGTGTTAATTTACATCCACCATTGTGAGAGTGTGCTAAAAACCAAGCAATGGCTAGACAACAGTTACCTGAGCATAAAAAGTGATAATTGAAGTCATGCTGTTCTGTCTCTCTCTCTCTGGATGACCTTTTCATTTATGGATTTAATTTTTGACTTTTGCTAAGAAAGCATGAACGCATAATATCTAGAGGTGAAGACAAATGGATTTTTTGTGGTAGGACGACACACAGCTAGCTCTGTCCAGACTTTACACTAAACTAAGCAGACAGGCAGTGTGATTGGTATTGATCAGCTCATCTGAGTCGCCGCAAGAAATTATTCCCTTAACAGTTTCCATGATGAATATGTCTCTTCAGAAGTTACTGCTTGCTCCTCACACAAGAAACAAGGTCAGTCTTAATAATGTTTGAGACATGATGAGTTAACTTGTGGTGTAACAGCATATTCAGAAGAAATCAACGAAATCTTTGAGAAACTTTATGGAAAAAGAACACTTTTGTCCTTTTAAAACTTTTATAACAAATGAGCGTGCTGCCTGCAGCGGTAGGAAACATTGGCTTGGCAGAATGAATAGAGAAAGATGCCAGCAACACAAAACATTATGCCAACAAAAAAATAAATAAACAACAGCTAATTATTGTAAAACCTGATGTGAAGGGTTGGCGATAAAAAAGTACTGGATGAACGGTGGTAAGAAAAAAAACATTATTCTAATCCCTGCTCCTGGCAATTGGAATGTTAAGTTTTGAACTGCTTTATATTCACAATAAATAATGTTTGTCTCATAGGTCTGAAACACTCATGCAAATTACTTCAGGAAGAAAATAGATCAACACAAGGCTTGTGTGTTTTGTGTCCTTCTATACCTGCGTGGGTTTTGCTCATTGCCTCTGTCTCCTTTATGTTTGATCATCTTGTAATGTCCGATGGCCACTGGGGGGCGCATGATCTTCATGCCAGACAGGCGAACTCTGGGTGGGCAGCACACAACAGGAGTCAACACGCACTGCAGATCCTCATTCACAGGCATTAAACTGGAAGACTGGATCTCAGGGAGGATAAGATTAGATCAACAAAGTCTAACACTTTCTATGCTATTTCTATAAGTCAAAGTGACAGCAGGACTCAATCCGATGACATAGAGACTCTAAGGGATTGGCATAACAGAAATAAAATAAAGAAAACAATTGTGGATGATATATGAGGCAAACGTACTTTCAGGGACTACAGGTGGTGGAAAACATGTTGTTCCATTCTTCCATCTCTGTTTCTTCTGTATCCCCCTAGTAATCCATCAGTGTTGCAACTAATGTGAATGTCCACAATGAGATGAACAAGGTAGTGTTGTAGTTCTGTTCCATATAGTAATCAATGCAAGTTATTTCATTTTAACTAGAATGACTCTTTCAAAACAGAGTTGCATATCTCAGAAGATCCAGAGAGTGAAGAGACGTGATCACGGCACAGAAATGAACCGAGCCTGAAAGCTGCCTGAAAACAGCCCTGCCCAAATTTACGAGCTGGTCCATGCGAACATACTCACTGAGCCCACTTCAAGGGGCAAACGGCCAAAGCCACAGCAGTGGGAGGGGGGGGGGGTGAAAAGAAGATGAAAGATGGCGTGAGGACATACCAAATAGGGAAAAAAAGAAAGAAATGCGTAATGTGGTAATGAAACTGTAAACATGAAAAAAAGATGAGTGAGAAGAAAATAAGCAGAGAGGATGAGTTGAATGCATAGAGTTCAGATTGGTGAAGCTCGGCATGCATCTCATTCAGTTAACCCTCCTCACCTGGCAGCTATGTCATCATCCTCTCCGCCCCAGCCCCAGTACTGGTTAGGAAAGCCGTTCATCTTCATATACTGGTCTGGGGTCACTGCAGACACCCCTCCAAAATACTGTGAGTATGGAAGCCTGGGAGGGTCACAACACAACAAATCTTGAAAAATATTGTCTAAGTGCAAATACTTTAATGACGTGTGCCTAATATAGAATCAGCCTCAAAATAAACGACAGTACTGCTTCACAAACAGTTTTTACCAAACTGAGATTTTTAAAAGGAACAATATTTAAAGTAAAGGCTTGTGTTTTAATGGCATTTCTTTTTTCCGTTATTAATCATCCAGTTCACCATTTTATTATGGATCAAATGTCACATCCTCACTGGGTTCATTCGTTGACTGCTATAACAATGTGTTCTGTAAATAGTTCCCTTATGCTTAACATTTAACTGAAGGTCATCTCTAATGAATAATGAATGTAGGAACTTCTGATCAACCCTTCTACATTCATGCATAAATCAAGTACTTCCAGTCAGTCTAGCTCACTTCTGGTTTAACCACACGCCATTTGCAGTTTAGAAGTTAATGGAGCACTCAGTCATCCGGTTATTCTTGAAATCAGCGCCGTACGGATATGATGAAGATCAGGATGCGGCCCGTGTCATTAAAGAAAGACAGCTGACTCTCACGGCTGCTTGATTCTTGTAGCATCACTTGATGCAAAATGCCTCTCAAACTGTCATTTAGTTCAGAAGCTAGCCGAATTAAAGTTATACAGCGTAAACAGCACAACGTAAATGGATTGGCGTCAGCAATGATGGTAAATTATGGGGGCTTTCAGGATGTATGTAGCTAAGCCAGTGGCTGAAGCTCAGCGACTGTGGCCCCAAGGAGTATTTTATCATTTGACTGTCAGCATCATAAATATAATGATTTCCTTTTCAAAGTCAGTTACCTCATTGTCTGTCTCCTTTACTGAGCTAACATAAACTAATTCATTATGTGAGTTTAGATGGGTGCAGCAAGAAATCTTTCAGTCATCAGACTGGAGTGACTAATACTGCAGTACAAGCCCAGCTTCATAGAAAGAGGAGCATCTCAGACCCCTTGATGCTAGCAAAGCCTAAATAGACTTCCATCCATGCACATATACACACCATGCCTTTACCTGTATCTAAACTTGTCCATGGCCACAGACAGGTGTGTGGGGAACTGCTTGTGGCAGGTGTAAGTGTTGTGGTCATTCTCAGGCAACAGGTCCACGTCATGCAGGAAGATGCAGCTCCAGTCTTCATCTCTGAGGGCCTCCCGCACGCCAACGTTCAGCAACTTGGCTCGATTGAAAGTTCCATTCCCCCACTGACAAAAAACGGAAAAAAAAACAGGATTAACACGCAGCTCGCATTCATTTAAAATCATATAAAAGATGTGTTAACAACGCTTTCACTGACATCAGGACATCATTTAGCAAAAACAGAACAAAAGATGATTCTGAGGAATTTTGTTTACAGCTCAGCTGAATTGAAACCAGAGGATATAAACAACAGACATTTACTTGTTTAACTGTTTTTAGTTTTGGATAATATTGCTTTAAGTATCCAACAACAAATACATTTAATAATAAACAGGTTTTGTCACATACAGCCAGTAACATCGACTGATGCCAAGCAGGTTGTGGTTTATTCACCCAGATTTTAATCTCGGGGCAATGTTTCCCAAAGGAAAGCAGCTGCAGTGAATCATCCACACCAAAAAAAACATTATAAAATAAAGAGGTCACTAAGGAAAGATGCAAATATTACATTATGATATTGATAATAAATTATTATTCACTCTGATATTACAGTAATATACTATAACAGTTTTATACTCCTACACCATTAATAAAAGTATTACATAATGCTGCCATTTTGCCAGTGTTGCACCAGTATAACATCCACACACAGCCTGACCTGCTGTACTATATAGATGCTGTAGTGGATCTGCTGTCTTTGGAGGAAGGGATGGAGGTGATAGAGGAGTGCACGGAGGTGGGTCTGCCGGTTTCGGTAGGGGACCACTATTGCTGTGTGGTGGCGGGGTTCACAGTCCGGCGGCCGGTAGCGTCCGCCTGGCAACACCAGGGGGTTCCTTTGTCTGATCTCCTCCAAAGACAGAGGAGAGGAGAGATGGACGGAGACGGGTCCAACTGGAAGAAAGTGTTACAGTAATGTCTCGCTATCGTCTGGACTGCAGAGTATGGATGTGGTACATAGAACTAATCATATGTAATGACTCACCCAGCAGTGGGGAGGGGATCTGGCAGTCTCTCAGTGGCAGTCCTGTGGCGGGGGATCCAGTGCCGGAGTTGCGAGGCTGGGGAGGCGGTACTCCCAGATGACTGAGGTTGGTGTAGACGTCATGGGGTCGAGAGTAATCAAACTCTGGCTCTGTGGTGTGCACCAGGACAGACACCAGGCCTCTGAAGCCCCCAAGTGAAAAATAGAGAACAAAAGCAAACTGGAAGCCCACCAGCAAGATCAGTGTGCACGGAGAATCCAGAGAGCGTCCGCAGCACGCCATAATAAAGTAAGATTGGAGAGGTTTGGTGAAATTCTACAGGGGGAAATTTTTGGAGTAGGGATGAGAGGCGGGTTGGTGATTCCAGATGGATACAGAGGTTGTGGGGAGGGAAATGAGAAAGGAGAGGCAGAAGGAGAGGAGTGGGAGGAGACGGCACTGAGGAGAAGGTTCAGGTGTGCAGGAGATGGGGTGTACTTTCGAAGGAATAGTTAGAAATGGTGGTGAAGCTCAGTTAGCACTGCCATCACCTCCTGACCACAGATGCACTGAGGAAGGAAGCAGAACGCATATTATTAATCAGCTTTATTTGTTGTTATAATTTATGTTTTTATTGATATTGCATGAAATGCATGTAGATGTTGGGTACCTGAATTTGCAAGGGTCTAACTAAAACCTGTCCTGGACCAGAAAGGGTTCACTCAACCTCTCTCCTCCTCTTCCTCCTTTTCGTCATCAAGCTTTCTGGAAATGGAAAAACACATCTGAATAACTAACAGCAAACCAGCAGGTTAACTCAAGTGTGGTCTGGGACTGACAAGCAGCTGCAAACAAATGCCATGCTTGTTTCTCTGTGTAGAATAGCTTCATTTTCAGCAGTCGGATTAATAAGGGGCGGGTATGGAAGATACACTTATGGCTGCAGATCTATTAATATAATCCAACATTACAGTTTCCTCCTATATTAAATAGTTTAAAGATGCACTGTGATCACATAGAAGAAATCATAATTTATAGAGAGAAATAGATGAGCGCAGAGCAGAAAGCGCCATGGTTATTGTTAGGATTGGCTTCAGCCGAGGTGATTAGCCAATCCTCTCAGCATCCGCTATCCTGTGCAGGCGCTGATATCATTCCGACGAGATCAGAAAAATCATCTGCCAATCCAACAGAATTTCTCTAAAATGATCTAATTTTATTCAGTACCTGCTCCACATTAGCTCTCAAGCACCTGCCGACTCACCAGCGCATCCCTGCGACGTTTCAAATACAGCCCCCGGCTTCCTGGGAGAACCGATGATGGGCCGCCGCCACCGAGGAGAAGCGATGGACGGAGAGATCTGAAAACCGTGTTCGTCTGATGCTGGTCGCTCTTACTCCTCATAATCTCTCGAAATCTCTCCGCGTTTGGTTAAAAAAAAAAAAAAAAGGGCCGCTGCGAACGCTTTAACACGCAACGGCATCGGCGCACAGCCGTCCAATGTCAACACAGGCAGGCGCGCTCCGCGTCTTCATGACCGTGTGGTTCAATCGGACGGGCTGCGGCGCACGGCGGTGACGCGCCGAGCGCCTGTTTCAAAAATGAGAAAGAAATCCTCCTGTAAACACTGATGAGTAGGAGATGAAAGCGTAAACGTGGCACCACATCAAACGCTGCATGAATTATAAGACAGAAGCATAATTTATCAACCCCTTCAATATGTGTTTGGTTTATTGGGAAAGCATTATGACGACAGTAAACAAACGACCCAGAATGACTTTACCATTTCAACACAACGGATTTTTATATTTTCCTAGACTTAAAAAAAAACTTGCTTTTATTGACCATAACAGTTTTTAAAAAATGTAACACTTGCCTACTCGAGTGTCCAGTGACGACAGGGCAAATTGTTTTATTCTAGGATTACCTGACTCTTGGTGTAATCTATTTTACTCTCCACATCCTGCAGGTTTCCAGGAACAAGAGTGGCCCCAGAGTCTCACTAAGTGACCACCATGTTTAATTGTTGATGATCCAAAGCCCCAGGACGCTGATTTTGTTTCATTTCTTCACAGAGGACTGTCAAAGTAGGTTAACATCTGATTTCTAGGTGGTGGGTGGAGTAGTAGTAGTGGTGCAGGTGGTAGTAGTAAAGAAGTTGACCTGTAACCTTAACCCTGACCCTGACCCCTAACATGAGCATGGAAAATTTCAGAAATTTATAATGATCAAAAATGGGTTTAAACCCACATAATTCCATAGTCTGCATCTTGACGATGAGACAATAGTTGGTGTTTTAATTTCATTTCATTCTTGTAAAATGAAGTGGGCCTTTATTTATGTATAACAAAAGCTGTTAAATCAATACAAAAAAAATCAAGAAAGTTGAGTCCAGTGGATGGATTTAAACAGCTTTGCTTTGGATAACCATGACCTGGATAATTGAGAATCTACACAGACATCGTCCTTTATTTATGCACTCGGTATTGGCAGTTGATGCCCATGAATCCTGTCAGGTGATCGACTTACTTCTGGGAGCTGAAGGGGTGAGAATGTGACAACAAATATGTAGTCTCACCAATCATTGTACTTCATCATTGTGTGTGTGTGTGTGTGTGTGTGTGTGTGTGTGTGTGTGTGTGTGTGTGTGTGTGTGTGTGTGTGTGTGTGTGTGTGTGTGCGTGTGCGTGTGCGTGTGTGTGTTATTGCTGAAGATGTCATGGAGGATGACATTTGTATGGATAAATTTCACGGCTTAACAAAAGGAATCTAGAATAGGAATAAAACGGGAAGGAAAGACAAACCAACGCTTGTATTCTATACAGGAAATAATTATCAGGCCCCATCTAAAAATCATAAGATATGAAATAGATATTTTGCATGTTTCATTCTATTCATTAACAAAACAGAGTCTATAGATAAGTAACTGTCACACAGTTGTGACCTCATTTTTCCTTTACATTCTCGGAAATGATTGGAATCCATGTCATGTGATTCACACTGATTTTTCATGATCTCAGATTAGAATGAACTGATTTCAATTCAAAATATATTTTAAAATATGATGACAGCCTGTCCCTTTCCCACTAAAAGGCCCTAACATGGTTCCACACTATCTAAAGGATCAGTATTTGTCATACAGTGAATGTTTGTGTAAACTTATCATATGTGTTAGCACTCAAAATGTAAAATGATAAAGTGTGGACTCAGAATTTCTCTACACAAAATGATATTTTGTCTTTATTTCTCACACAGCATTCAAACACAGGAGCATCAGTTGATCTCTGGCGTTATGTAGGCTAAAAAAAGTCTTTATTCACATGCAGCAGTAAATTTTCAGATTACAGAAAAGAGATGGGACAGAATAATCATGGCTAGAGAAGTTCCACATTGGTCTACCAAAGTAAAGAGGATGACCATCCAATAACTCCTAAGTGGATGAAGCAAAACAGAAAAATGTGCAAAACAATGCATTAACACTACTATTTCTTTTGTAGCACTATATAAACACACTGCCTTCATCGTCTCAAAGCAAAGGGGATGTGTGTTTATATACTTGGGCAAGCCCCCAACTACCTCAGTGTCCCCCTCAAGGAATACTGTAATAAAGTATCATACAGAGAGCATAGTATTAGTAAAGGTATAGAAAAGATGCCTTACACAGACAGAATGGTATTTCAGTTACCTCACAAATAAAATCAAGCACTAATAATGGATTTTTAAAGATGTACCTTTTTCTTTGTAAATCAATCAACTGCCATGAAGCATAAAAGATGCTTTAAAACTTGCTAACTTTCATAATTTTTCTACTTTTTGTACAATTGCTAATATCTCTGTAAAACCAATTCAGGAAGTGTTATTATCATTACATTTACAGTATGATGCAATCGTGGTGTCGTGGGTCACATGACTTCAGACCAGGAAAATGTGACATATAAACCAAATTAGAATACAAAAAAGTCAGACAAAGCACCCTCTTATGTATAGATAAAAATCTGTAAAGAATTGCTTTTTACTTTTTTTCTCATAATCTTGAAAATGTTAAAAAACAAATAAAAATGTAAATAAAACAAAAAATAATTTCTATCAAAATTAGCATTATGGAATAAAAATTATGGAATGAAATGCTTCACCAGATTTCAGAAATAATTGATTTGGGGCAAAAACATTCTTGTTTGGAAAAGCCTTTATAACCTTTCTTTCAGAAAAGTGATGAACTTAAGTAAAGTAGTCCAAGTGTTTTGCTTTCTTCTCCCTTCAAGTTTTGTGATTGGATTGTTTTTACTATTCAATCTGTTTTATCAGGTTTTATCTATTTTCTTTAATCATTCATCTTCTTTCAAAGACAATAGTAATAATAATGTCAAATATAAACCCTCTTCCTTTCATTTATATGTTCTTAAATTCTTTAAATTATCTGCTCCTCGTATCTTTCTCCTATCCCCTCTCTGTCTCCTCCTCTCAGTACCCTCTTCTCTTTACTTTTTGTAGTTGCCAAACTGAATAGACAGTCGGTTGCTGACACAGCGGAATGCAGCAGGTTGTACCTCCCAGTATTTGACAGGGTTAGCAAAAAGGCTGATGCCGTTGTAAAATGCTCTCTTCATTCCAAATCCACGAGGGCAGAAGTCATCCACACCCACCTGGTCGATGTTGTTGGAATGAAGGTACACCACCTAGAAAGCAGAGTCAGTAAAATCAAGGGTAAGTGGCGCATCCTTAGGAATAATCGACCTTTGTGCATGTTAGAGTGTTTTCACACCTGTTGGGTGTGTTTGGTTTTAACCAAAGGAGGAAAAGGTTGCATTATCCTGCTTTATTTCTGGTCTGACTCCTGTTCAAAGTGACATTTTACAAACTACCCATAAGGACTAAACCAGATGTCAAGCAGACAGAGAGGTATTGAGCAGGTTTGGTGGTTGCCAGTCTACATCATGAGCACATCATCACAAGTCACATGTGGAAATCAATTTTGAGCAAAGTTCGCGCCATTTTATTGCTGACATATCATCACGTTTGGAGACTGAATCCACTGATTGTAAATGTTATTAGTGTATGAGTGGAATTTTAAATAATGCCTAACTGGTTGAGATTAAATGAAAAAGAGGCAAATATCGCTGTCACATCGCTAAAGTAGACACATCGCTAAAGTAGACAGAGAAAAAACGAACAAGGCCGTTTTAAGAGCTTTTCAAACATTAAGCAGAGAAAATTCCTACACCGATGCATACACACTACCACTGTTTCTAAATGATGGAAGGAATTCTAACAAGGAATTCGGAACATCAGCAGATGGATTTAATGTTGTTAGGAGACAGATTTTGTAATAGTGCTAGAATGGCTCTAGAATGGGATCAGAATCCTGTACTCCATTCAGTTTCTATCAGACCACAAAAGACCACCAGAGTTTGCAAATAATGGTTTATTCATGCTCTGCTTTAAAGACAGGTGGAGTCTTTCATTCATTCATACATAATTAGTTATGTAATCTTTGGAGAACTTATTGTTATTGAGGAAATGGAGCAATACCACAGGAAATAGTACAAATTGATGAAATGAAAAAACTTCTTGATGAACATAATGACCTCATAGACCACCACTGAGTACCTTTTCTAATGAACTCATCACGGTGGTTTGGTTTTCCACTGTAATGTCTTTATTCGATTGATATTTTCCAGACCGGCTCAAACAAACCACACTGTCCATGGAAACAGACTTGAGATTATTCTAACCAAAACAAACAAGTTTATGTAAACCTGCTTTAGTTGGTTAGAACAAGTTGAACCAGGGTCTCGTAAACAGTCCAAATTATGGTTCATGTTTTTACATTTGACCCACTTTTTCTTTCACTTTCATCACAAAAAAAAACTTCATACATAATTTCAGCATATTTATGCCCAGTTTAGAGCTGCCATGCACTGTAATCTGATCAAACAGCTGCATTATGGTTCAATAAGATCTTCACAAAAATAATTTTGTTTTTCTTGGTTATGGGGATTTTTTTCTGTGATACACTTGAGGTCTCACACACGCCTGGTATTTAGGTTTGGCTCAAATCTAAACGTTCAGTTTAAATATGTCAACTGTCATCTCACCTGTAGGTATTTCATATCTGGAAGGCCTTTGGGGACGCGAGTGAGTCGGTTGTTGTCCAGATGCAGCTCTCTCAGTCTGGGGAGGAAGGACATGCTGCCATTCTCTATGTGACGGATGTGGTTATAGCCAAGTCCCAACCTGGAAAAACATCACACAAGTCAAGAAAGCAGAAATAGACAGAAGTTAGGCTTCAGCACGGTACATTTAGCACCCATGTGTTACCAGTGTGAGCTGGAGCAGCTGCAAATTCCCTGATACGTATCATTGCAAGAGAGGGAAATTAAACCAGGTGACAGTTAGGGCTGGGATAGTGGTCATTCTCTTGTGACTATAAAAAAAACTAATGAGATGTGATGTGTGTGAAAAGGACATATAAGAGAAAGAATGTGCATTTCCTTTGGAATTGAATAGATGTGCCGGGAAAAAGGCAATTCAATTTTTTTTGAAAATTAAAATTCGTACTGGTAAATTTTAGATAACAGGCATAGCTTGAAATCACTAATCCAAGCTTTTCTCACTGACAGTCATATCCTGTGGTCAACAGCCTCCTCATCAGTCGCTACTTTTGCTTTGTTCATCTTTTTACTGAGTAGTAATTTTTTCCTTATTTAGTTGTTTTTAAACCAAGTGTGAACTAACAGCAAGTGCCAGTCTGTAATTACAGTCTTAGAATAATACCCACAAGCTGGGTTCGGTCATTTCCAATGGCTCTTAAGGTTAGTACAGTTAGCAGTGGAGGCTTCAGGCAGAACATCAGCAAGAAATCAGAGAAAGAAACAGAAATATGTTCTATATTAAATGGAGCAAAGCCTGTTAAACTAGCTTATGCATACATATGAACACAGGCATAATACACAACAAGCTTATGCTCACTAAACATCACAAACGCTCTTCAATTCCAACATTTTTCCAACTGTACATCCATCATGCCACACCTTCAACCTCACCACCTCCTCTCCGTCCACCTGTAGACTCCAGTTAAAGGTTAAGAGGATTTTTTTGTCATCATTCCTCAGCATAACCATGACAACCAATCCACAACAGGGGATAAAGTTGAAGACCAAACTCAAGTGGAAGCGATAACGTACCTGTACAGGTTTTTGTAGCGGCTCAGGTCCTCCAGTTCTATGGCCTGGATCTCGTTGTGATCCAGATGAAGCTCATGGAGACTGTCTGGGAGATCTGGGAGACATAGACTCCACTTTAGGGAATGATCAACTTTTTCTGTTCTATACCACTTATCCCTTTCTTTCCATAGTGAGTCTTATTAAAGGATGTGAAAGGAATTTTATTACATGAGTGGAATTACTTCCTCAGTTAGAATAGACAATTAGATTAGTGTAGCATAAATATCGGAAAAGTAACAACTCCCCTAGTAAAGTCCAGCGATCGAAAATAATTAAATTTATGTATGCATGCATGTTATGTATACAAAACTCAAATGCAAAGATGATACTATGCAGTTTCACAAAGAATGTACGACTGTGTCTCAATGCAGAGGCTGCATCCAATGACGTCTGTGGTCTCCCACGGCGACCACATTGAGCCTTGTTAGAGGGAAAAGGTTCACCTAAGGAGAGTATTCTGTCCTTGTCATCATAAAACCAACACCTATCACCCCCATCACTGACAGCTGGAGCTGATCTTTAGATGCTTAGGTGTAGTTCAAGTAACGGTAGTAGTATTAATAGTAGTAGTAGCAATAGTATGAAAATAGCTTATTTTAAAAGCTGTAGTGGTAGCGGTACAGCTTTTAAACATTTATTCGTTGTAAAATAAATGTTGCATGAGAGATAACTGGAAATAACAGAATAGTAACAGAATGGAGCCCGATTTTATTTTTATTTGCTTCACGTCTTTTACAAAGTGAATATGACAGAAACTAGAGATGCTTCACTTTCACTTCACAGCTGCAGAGTTTGTGACTATTCTGCTGGTGCACTCAGTTTTCAGAAGCAATTTCCAAGTACCAATCTTGGGTTAGGGTGGGATGTAACCAATGAGATATTGTATGATAAATAGCATGCGTTGGAGGTTCTGGTGGGTTTTTTTCACCCCCTTTTGCACAGACACAGCTGCTTCACTGCATGTCCTGAGGCAGTGCGCTGCTGGCTTCACATTTAGCCTACATAAATAAATGTGGGATCAATCTTTGCAACAAAGTGAACTCCATTGCCTAAAACAGCATCAAATTGTATGGTGTCACCATAGTAGATATAACCACAGAGAATAGTTGTTACCTTTTGGCACTCCAGTCAGTTTGGCCTCTGAAATACGCAGGTAATTGAGTTTCAGTCCCTTGAAGGCTCCAGGCTCAAACCCGCTGTTATGGATGGGGTTTGCTCCCATTTCTACCACATGAAGAGAATATTTGGGGCATGAAATAAAATACAGTTTAATCTTCACAAGCCAATGCCAAAGTGGCAAAGAAACTGTTGAGCACAACCAAATATAGCTTAAATTTTCAGCATTTCTGACCTATGCAGTTCATGCTGCCCAGTCCTGTGAACGCTCCAGCTGCCACCTTCTTGATGCGGTTCTCGTGGATCCTCAGCTCAATCAGAGAGGCGGGTAAGTTCTTTGGAATAGTGGTCAGAAGATTTTTGGAGAAGTACAACTTCTGCATGTGCTTCAGGGGCACGAATGTTCTCGAATGGACTTTAGAAATATGGTTATTCCTCAGAGACAGACCCTGGGGAAAAAAAAAAAGAAGAAGCAAATTCAACACCCACTGTATTGGTGTGAAAAAAATGGTAGTAGCCAGAATGAAAAGAAGAAAAAAAAGAAGTCATAATAGCTTGTAATAGCATGCCCCTAATGAATGTGTTAAATAAATAGATCCAGCAGCAGTTGATGGTCGTCTATTATCCAGCGGGCTATCTCTCCACCTGTGTTTGCTGGCAGATGACTACAGGTGTGAGGTTATTTAAACAGACCTTAATAAAGATGTTATTGTATAATGTTATGTGTGGAGTTTTCTATGCTGCCAGCTGTAATATTGCTCTTGGTCAGAGCTCTTAAATGTGGGTCGGGAGTGAGTACAACACTGTTAAACTGCCATTTGGCTTTTGGTCTAAAATTTAATACAATTAGAGCTCTCAAAGCAAAGAGCGGGGGAGGCTAAAAAAGAAAGGAAATGAACCTCTAAATCTCGGAGGATCACACTGACATTACACACGACTGAAGCCAATATAAGCCCAACTGAGTTGGTTACACATCCTTTGGAGTTTTTCATCTAATAATGAAAGAAAGGGGCATTGTGAATGCGACTAGAGCGTGTCTCTTACGTATAAATGAGTAAGGCCCTTGAAGTCATCCTCTTTCAGCTCCATGATGCGATTATTCTGCAAGTCCAGAAATTTGGTGTCCTGAGGAATATTCTTTGGCACCTCAGTCAGACCTGTGGATAAGACCAGTAAAAACATAGAGGGGAATCACACTCCATTAAACGCTTTAACAGACGACTGTGAAACACCATGAAAACCAGTTTGTTTTGAATGAGCACACTATTAAGATATCTTAGACATAGACAGACCTTGGAAAATAAATGACTGTGTTTTAAAACCTCCATTAGGCCCACAAATCCACCCAATCACACTCCTACACAAATTTAAATGAGCACTTTGGGTCTCCTGGTCTATTATTTTGATGAGAGGTGGACATAGACACAACCATGGAGGTCACTAAGAGACATTAAAGGAGCACATAAGTAACATTAGTGCTTTGTCACTGACAGACATGCATACACAACCAGATATTCTTGCACCAATTGGATCTTAATGAGCACGCTGGGAAGTTATCCTACTGTGAGGAAAATATGTGTCTGTAATTTGGCTTCGTTGCGACAGAAACATTTGCTAAGTAGTTGGGAAAGAGTGTGAGTTTACAGTAAACACCATAAATAACAAGCATGACCACCAAACTCTGCTATGGTCAGGGTTACTGACAGGCGTGGACACCTGAATCATTCATCCACGGATCTCTCTGGAAATATTACTCACACACAAACACAACAACCGGTGATCATTTATGGGAACACATCACACAGCCACGTGGATGAGTGTATCTGATGTGGTGATTCTCTGTGGCACAGACAGGCCACGGTAAGATGGGCTGACCTCATTGGTACCACCACCATGATGCAACCAGACTCCTGGAGAGAGCGCCAGCTGTCCCACTGGGATTCAGTTCGCCACCAACCACATCTAACCCACAGGGCTCTACCCAGAGCTGTCCATCTCGAGTTAAGTTTAGATATATGGCTTTGGCTGTGCTGCGCCACACCCTCCATGTCTCCACACAAGGTCAGCTCCCTCCATGTCCGCACCACGCCGATAGATCTGAGGAGCAACTTTTAAGATTCGATTTCCTATTGTGGGATGGTCGCAAAGTGGATTTCAAGTAGTGAACCAAAAACTTAAGCAAACATTTCAGGTCAAAAATTATATATACACTATTCTCAAAGGTAATGAAGGAATATGCGACACTTACTGATTCAAGTGGTGGGAAATATTCACCCTCACCTTTCAGTCCATGCACCCTGGCAGCTGGAAACCTTCAAATTTGTATGTCTACTTTAAAACCAACAGACACAATAAACAGACACACACAAAAAAAAACACTTTCTCCTGACACCTTGATTAAGTGAATCTCTTAACCCTCAAAACCCCAAACCGCAGCGTCTCACCGCTATCTGTCACAAATCTCAGGGCTCTCACCACAAACTGACAAAACTAGCACCCTCTGCAACCCCAGCACCCCTCAACACAAACACGCAACAACTTCATGGGATGCAAGAGGAGACAGACGCCACTGCCAAAATACATCTGCTCCAAATAAGCACTTGACATCTCAAAAATTATATGCTTCCACATTTACCCACTGCAGAAAGAACAGGGACAGTAAATATACAGAGCTTTTATAATGACGACTCGATTATGTCTAAAGATAGACGGGTTATTAGAGTTAGGGGGTTTTTTTTAGGCAGTTAAGATTCTTTTTACACACAAATATGACTGAATGCCGTTTCCTCAGGCCTATAAATACACTCAAAGGAATTCAGGCACAACAGTAGGAGGAGAAAGATTACTGTACATTATGTGCTCATATGATATCGTAGACATTGTGCTTTAAGGTAGATTATGTATGTACTGTGAATTTATTGACATCACTATATGTTATTTTCTTTTCATGGTACTCTGTGACCACTTGTCATCCAAACATCCTTATTTTCATTTAACACCTCCCCTGAATCACCCTAAGGGTTTCGCTTTCAATGTGCCTCAAAAATAAGAGATTCTAAACGACAGTGAGACAATTTGACATTTTTCATTTCCTCCCATTAAAAGGGTCTTTTTCCTCTGTCTCACCCGTTCTTTTCATACTTTCTCTTGTTTTGCTTCAGTCTTTTATCTCTTTCTGCCCTAACCACATCTGTCTTCTTTCTCTACCTAGAATCTACACACAAACTCTGGGACACAAAGTCCCTTGGAGATAAAGTTGTTGTTTTTTTCTTTTCAAAATACACCAACATTATCCCAGAGGAAGAAACTCCCCTCTTAGATTATCCACCAAAGGGAGGCAGTGTTCTTTAGATCATCGAGAGTCATGCGAGACTCAGACGGGTCAAGCTCACCTACTCTGTCATTCATCCCCTCATTTGCTTTCCTTTCTGATCCTCTTGGAACACACAAACATAGAAATGATGACAAAGCGACACAACTCAGGCATCTCTCTCTCTCTCTCTCTCTCACACACACACACACACACACACACACATACACACTCTCACTCTAACTGACCGAGGTCAGAACACTGGACGACCCTGAGCTGGCAATGGCAACCAAAGGGGCATGTGGGCATGTCAGGGGTTTGGAACTCATCCACGCCCGAGCCTTCTTCGTCTCTCATCATCATCATCATCCCGCCGCTGTCCATACTGTCCATGGCAAAATCCCAGAAGCCTCTCTGTTCAAAGGGCAGGGCCGAGGAAGGGGAGTGCAGCCGGACGACGCATAGCAACAGGAGGAGGGAGTAATGTGGCAGCATCTTTAACTCACACACCTGCAGACACACAAGTACGAAAAAGATTAGCGACAGTTTTAATGTTTAAGTGGTTTATTAGATACAAGCTAAAATTAATGCATTCTAATGCATAAGCCCCAGGATAAATCCCACACTCACAAGTTAAAGGATGTTTTCTATACACTTCAAGGTATATTTGACAGCACATTTAACTGAGAATGTATTATAAAAATTCAAAATGCAACAGTAAATATAGCATTGTCCTTCATTACTGATTGTGTTGAAACCAGTTTATTAGCTTTTTCATTTTATTCTCCTTATTTGGTCAATAGCCGAGACTTCATGGAAGTTTAATCCAAATTTTCACCCACTGAGAGATACACGGAAAAAAAAAGATCACTGCATGAGGTCAAATAATGTTGCTGGCATGTATAATTTGCTGCATGCACAGTGTTACAGTGTTTAATGGAAACACGTGGGACACAGACTGTGCTTACATGTCATGTGTGTGTGTGTGTGTGTGTGTGTGTGTGTGTGTGTGTGTGTGTGAGTGTGTGTGTGTGTGTGTGTGTGTGTGTGTGTGTGTGTGTGTGTGTGTGTGTGTGTGTGTGTGTGTGTGTGTGTGTGTGTGTGTGTGTGTGTGTGTGTGTGCGCCTCCCCAACAGGTTAATCCAGAGATGTGTTTAAATTCATACCTTTGGGTAATGTGATGTCAGTCATAAATGGGCATAGAAATATTTTGAAATGGTCTGCTTCTCCTTAATTATAAAGCACCAGCCTTTTATGCCGCACCTCACAAGTGAACCAGGAGGCTGCTGAGGTGAACTGGACTCATTCCCCATGAGATTCCACATGGAAATGGATGTTACATGAAGCACACTGGCAAAATATCCCTGTCTGCTTCCTGTGGTCCCATTCCCAGCAGAGCGAGTTTCTTCTCACCGGCCAATCAGACGGTCTAGAGGACATCGGCTCATCGATGGAAAACCTTACTCCATCAACAGTGACACTGCAGCGCTTTCAGTCAAAACAAAGGCCCTATTCATTTTGAGGGAGAAACTGGGTGTGCATATTCATGTGTGAGTGTGTACGCGTGTCATGAAACATAAACTCCATGATGTCATAGCTGGCCGCACACACACACACACACACACACACACATACACACACACACACACACACACACACACACACACACACACACACACACACACACACACACACACACACACACACACACACACACACACACACACACACACACACTGTTAATTGAGGTCACCAGACACTTCAACATGTGTGTGTCTGTTTGTTTCCTTCACTTATCCAGTCTGCACTGATGTAACTAACACTTCAGCATAGACACACCCCACATTCACCCTTAAATCTGTTCTCCAGGAAAAACAATTTACTAGCTGGCCAATTGATCCTTACAGCAGGAAACCGTGACCCTTGAAGCTAATCCTATGAAGTAAAGCCAACAAAGGACCCTTGGGTGACCTAAAACCCTATAATCTCTAAACTTGTCGTGTGCAAGTCCTTCTTTGATCCCCCAGCTTCATAATCCTGCAATTGCACGTCTGGACACCAATGGTTAGCGTGCAACTGATTTTTCCAGGGAAGTCGAGGGATCCCGACGCAACAGTTGCCACAGTTGCAAAAGATTTTCCACATCCGCACCTTCATGTGGATCCTCCTCATGTAATCACCTCTTCGCCCTTACCCAGGACACGTCTCTACTAAGTTTTACTTAAATGTTGTTGGGATAAAAACTAGCCTTCTTGAAATGCCAGAGACAACATATGAGAGGACAAAAAAAAACCATACAGATCACTTAGTTCCATTAAATGTTGAAGAGTGAATGAGATGAGGATTTGGAGATTCGTGTGGGGATATTTTGCACTTTATTTATAATGCATTACATTTAATGAAGTTCTAGAGAAAGTTCAGTCAGGCTGACTGTTCCTTTATATAATCCAGCCAGCCTTTTAGTCATAGTATCCTGTCAGTCACACCTCTCATGCACATTTAATTTCACGCTATCATTGTCTGGGCATGTCATTTGAAAGATCATCAGTTCTCGTCTGCTGGAGATTTCTATTTAATATCACATCAACACATCCTCATTTTGCAGCTGCTGTTTGATAATATCTTCTCTGTTCATCTAGTTTGTTCTCTCTGGGGGTTTTTTATGTGTGAACTGTTCATCTTCCCACCACAGGCCAAATCTTCACAGATTTATCTTCACAGATTTTAACTTCATTCATTTGTCTATCTTGGACAAATCCCACCATGAAGCTTCATTTTTTGGCTCAGTTTCTCACTGGTCTCAAGCTGGTTCAACAACACGTGAGACCACTCAAATGCATGCTTGATCCCCCCCCCCTGTACTGTACTTACTTCTTTCACTTAAGGTTGATATTTTTGAGAATGCTTATGCTGACTGAACAAAATCAAATTCAGCAACTTTGAACGGCTTAAAAAGGTTGACTGTAATAACATGGTTTGAAAGCGGGGTTTCAAGGGCTTTTTATTGTTTAGGAAATGCTTCTCATTCCATTCATGAAAAAAAAAAGCGCTCTAAAGCAAAACTGATATTTTAGATCATAAAAGCATAATCTTAACAAAAGCTCTCCAGAAGGAAGAATGTGGGACATACCTTTGGTGATGAATTAAGAAAACACCAATTTAGTTCTTACTCACTCTTCCTTATACTTCACTTACCAAACCGGGCTATGTGAATGGAATGAGTTTTGACTTGTGCGTGAGAAAATGATCCATTATCAACCCGTTAAAGATATTTATGCAACCTGCTGCAATTACAGACTATTTTTTTTTCTATTCAAAGAAATAAAAGGATTATTTAGGGACAAATAAATCATTAAAACAAAGAGCCTGTGCATGACGTGGCCCTGGCCCTCGACCATGAATAGCTGGCCTGTAGTCTGCTCTTTGCAATAAAAATAGAAGCCAAATTATACCATTTTGCAGAAAAGAAACAAATGCCATTGGCTTAGGTTTGGCCAGAAGAATGCAGTCAAAAGGATATAGCAAGGGCACACATAGGCAGCGTCACACAATGATATGCAACACATAAAAAGCTGGAATTTGCATAAAAGACATCTGAAATTTCTGCAGTCTGTGCTTTGCAATATATGGGTGGTATAACAGGTAGATACAAAAAACTAACAATGTGGTACCCTGGTAAGAATCTGTGGAGCCATTTTCCAAACCAATGATTTTCCAGTCATTTGTAGAGATGTGTTAGACTCTAACACATAGAGGTTGGAAACATGTACACAGATGTGTGGTGAATGATAGACGATTAAAAAAAAGGGAGACAGGATGTAGAACAGTCTATCATCATCCAGGACTGACGTGCAAAGCTGCTATAAACACAAACATGACGATAAGACTAAACTCCATCCCACGATCAAGCAGCCTCTCTGGCTGTAACAGCCACTTTTATTGGGTGTGTGGACATGTGAATTCCTCCTCTCTCCCTGCAGCTAATCCCCTAACAGCCAAACATCCGGTGTTGGATAAAAACAAATCTAAGACTTCAATTCTAATTGTTATTGCCTTAACTGCCCTCCAATCCAATACAACAGTGAATTAACGGAAGATATTTTCATTTTGCTTTGCGTCTTTGTCGATAACAAGACAAACCAAAGAAACAAGAAGAGTGGTGTGACAGCGGTGGAGGGAAGGGTGTGATAGATGAAAGCTGAAAAAGACACAGTAGCAGGATGCCAATGATTTTAAAATTAGATGTTCAAGTATCAAAATTAAAGAGAAGAGAGGAAAGGTGTGTCAGCTCACGTCCTGTAGGTGTAACACAGACACACACCTCTAAAGACACCAGAAGATGGACACCGGGAATCTGAGTCATTCACCACTGATGTGAAAGGTTGAAGTAGAATGGAGACAATGCAACCGAGAAGACATGAGAGCGGGTTCAGGAACAGATGGATGACTGCTAATAACAAAGCGCAGCAATTTTGCTGAGGGTACCATCTGGTGAACAATCCACCCTAAAAGTCTATCAGTTGTTTGAGTTTCCCACATCGGGTGTCTGAGATTTACTTTACATTTACTATATGCACAATCCATCTTTGAAGGGACTAGGGTTCCCATAAGGCTACATTTGTCCTTGTCAAACTAAAGCAAACATCAAGTACGTTTAAGCTACATGCTCTCTGGGTTTCCAAGACTAATTATCTCCTCAAGGTACAGCACACAAAACATTTGGTTTCCTATGTCTCCTGCCCAGTTGGAGACGCGAACCTATTATCTCATGACTCACATGACCTCGTACCACCTTTTCACACCTATTAGCTAATTTTTGAAACATCACTAACAACTGAAGCTGGAGATTCCAGAACCTATTAGGTTTTATGACAGTAATCAAGTCATAAATGCTTGCTCATTTTATCCTTTTTATTGGTATTTAGAATCACATCATCTCTGCTCTTAAAAACCATTCCAGCAGTTGTGTAAGCAGACTTAAGGTGGGGCAGAGAGCTAACCAAATGTGCCAAGTGGCGCCACCATGCTGGTGTAGCGGCTGCTGCCACGTCAACACTCAGCACTGATTAATATCACATGGTAGCTTGAGGTGATGGCAACGTGGACAGAACACCAAAAAAATTTTTTGTGTTAGTATTGTGTTGCAAATTTATCGAGTTGTATCTTGTTTTTCAGCCCGTCGTGTTCGTATAAGCCGGATGCAAGATCTAAACTCTGACACATTAAAAAAAAAATACACATTTAAAAGTGTTTTGGTTTGTTTAAATTTAAGCAAAAAGCCAAACAAACACTCATTTGGACACACACATACATGTAAACTATCTCTTTCAGTCTCACAATCAGAAGTCCACCCCCCCGCCCCCCCAAATTATCTGCTCATTTGGCTGACCTCTTATTTCTTTACACTGCTTATCCTTTATATACAAAGACACAGACAAATACACACACACACACACACACACACACACACACACACACACACACACACACACACACACACACACACTCATGCAAAACCTAAATTCATGAGCCCTTCAGACAGTAGAAGCTGGTACTAGGCGGGTCTGGTAGGAGTGTTCGGGTGGAGTTAACTGCTCCGGCGGCTGTAATTTGGTGACTGTATCCCTAAAAAAGGAACTTTTTGGCAGCTTCTCTGTTGCCACTGAGCTTGGATGTGGTGGCAAGCTGCTCAACACTGAAGAGAGGAGGCCTGACCAGACAGGAACTGAGAGCAGAGAAATACAGAACAATGAAAAATGTCAGAACCAGTCAACAGCATGGAGGAAACTGATCCGAGGGTCCACGCCTGTGGGCAGCGCCGCGTTGATGGATGAATGAAGAAAGAATGCTGCCTTTTTAAAATCTAATGTAACAATCTGTCAGAACATGATGAGGACAAAATCTTCAAAGATAAATTTAAACACATTAAGTTAACTTGAATTCAGATTTACTGCTAGTTTGGTGACAAACTGGTTTGATAAATGAAAAAAGAACTTTATGCCTCTGCATGATTAAAAAAAGCTGCAACAGAAAGTTCAGTTTGAACTTACACTAGTGATGCCTCATACAGATGCCGAGACAGACAGGTGGACAGACAGACACACTAGCAGGTGCATGGTGGTCAGGCTAATAAGTAGGCAGGCTAGACGGTTAGGAAACAGATGGTTTTCCATCTTAGATAATTCAGTAAAATACACTGGTGAAAATGTTCCATACATGGTGGGTTATGTGGAAATCCTGAACATGAAATCGTAATTACAAGACAAACTAGTGCAGCAGATGGGGAGAAAGAATCCCTGTATGTAGTACTACGAGTTTGACTGCAGAATATTGTGTAACAAAATAAAACATGGTGAAGGAAATAAAAAACTATAAATAGATAAAAATCTGTGTGCAAAAATATTGGGCCACATCTCAAACTATATATTCTGTGTATATGCAGGGCCTGGGTTTGAGGGTAGAGCTGCCCCGTGTACCAGGAGGGGTGGACTTCATTGGCACAGTTGACTATAATTATTCTCCCTAAAGGGTTGGATAAAAAAGACTTTCTATAAATGGCATGCGTTACATTTCCAGTCCAGAGCATAAAAGTGCATTGATTTGAAGCTAAAGTGAATATAAAGATGCGTGTTCTTTTGTTATTATCTCCTTCACGATGACAGTCCTTGGGGACTCATTGCGCCATCTAGTGGACGTCACTGATAAAAGCTGTTTAGGGAAATGAAAGCATCACAAGCGTTGTGCCAAAATGCTCCACAGGTTGCACAAAGCAGCTCGATGAAAGTTCTTAGCAGACTGATCTTGGGAGAAAAGTAAGTTCATACAGTTTTTACTGGTTAAATGGGTGAAACTATATGCACAGGACATTCCAACCAACAAATTAAATTAGCATTAAAGTAAATGAAAGTAAATGAAACAAAAATTCATCAGAATGCAAAATAGAAACGGAATTTACTGTCATTTTAACCAATCCACAATGTAATAGTTTCTGCATCATTATTGAACTTAATTAATATTTTATGGATGTTTTCTTTCGATTAAAATCAGTCAAGATTAAACATTTTAAGAAGTTACCCCATCGGATGTTTAAAAACCTGAGGGGCATTTATAATAATAATGAAAATAAACATCTTCCCTACCTTATGGATAGAAACAAGATATTAATTCCAAATTCCAAAAATAATGGGATGAAGGATGTACTCTCCCTCTTTGCGTCAATTATCCTGGAGTCTTTGAATAAAGCTGCTCTATATGTTCATCACATTTAGGGATTATTGCGGTATTTCTGCGTGGCTCTCCGACATCCACCCGCAGCTCCTCCGCCGCACCGTGTTTAACTGCGAACCGTGTCAGGGCAACACTCGTCCTCGTTTCAGTCCAAAACGAGGAAATGACTGAGAGATCGGGGGGGGTCAAGCCCATAAAGTTAACAAGCCAGCCTCCTTTCTCCCCAGTTTGGATGGAGGAAAGAAGAGAAGGAGGAAGAGGAGGAGGAGGAGGAGAGGCCGGCCTCAGTACCTCTGGGTTATTATAATAGCTGGAGGAGTAACATGAGATGCATTATTTTAAATCCAACAGTAGTGACATATGAACTGAGTACCAGCATGAGTACCACTAATATCTTTCAAAAGGAGAATTTATTGTGATATTGGATGATGTTTGTCTTTCCACTGCTATTTCCTCATTGTAATATGACACTTCCAAAAGAATAACAAAGAGAAGAAGAGGGTGGAACGTTTTAATTTTGTGCTGAGGTCTGTAATCAATTGCTTTTGAATGCTTTTCTTATAAGACACTTGTAATTTTTGCAATGATAATTAAAAATACAAGCTAATTTTTATGTTACAATATGCAATAATCGGGGACTCATTGAAAGATACGTGTTCTGTCTGCTGTACTTAAATCTAAATGAGCAACAAAAATGAGCCTTTATGCAGTGGAAATAAAACATGAACATTTTGGAGAGGTTTTGGAGGGTAAAGCTACAAATCACATCTGTAAACATCCTGTGCATTGTGTTTCAATAGCAGCATTAGTGTATATTTATTTCTTCATAGGCTGCCTGAAAACTGGGGATCCCAGATTGTACTGACTGGGACATTTTAAACCATTTGGAGATGTGTTTTATAATGTTTGCTGAGTCACAGATGGCCTTTTTTTTTGTTTTGTTTTTTGCTGCAACCACAATTTCGTTGCATTCATTGAAAGAGAACATCATGATCCCAACAAGTCCCATTGTTTTTATGAAGGTATGATTTTTATGTCTTCCTGAAATTTTGCATTGGTTTTGTTTTGACCGACAAAAGTTTTACTTTTTTTTCCTCCTCTCTTTATTGTTTGCACATAACTGAGACAATGAATTTGATAACTGATAGCATCTGGCAACTCTTCCTGGATCCTGCAGAAAGTTAGTTCCAGATGAATACTGTACTTACATTATTCAAAAGCGCATCAATTCATCATCATCATCATCATCATCATCATCCACCACAGCAACATAAGGAATGATTGAGTCTCCTCAGGATGTTACTCAGTTTGTGCAAAGAGTGCAGTGACCACAGTGGTGGAATACTCGTGCAGACCAGATCATTGCCCTGCAGGGGTTTTGTTAAGGGTCAAAGTTTTCATAAAGGCTTTTGTGGATAACATTCCTCCCTTTTCTGCTTCCTCTTTCCCTCCCAGTTTGTAGAATCAGTTTATCTCTCTGGCTCTCACTCTTTATTTCTTTGTCTGCCGGTCCCTCTTGCTTGCGGTTCAGTTGATTATGGTTCTGGTCTGCAGCTCAAGGGTTTGGCATCCAAATTAAACTCCTTTTGGTCTCTGAGTGTTCAGCTGACGTGCTTCTATGCAGTAGATTAGCAAGCCCACTTGTTAGCTCTTTTGCATAAGGGGGCCACCGTGAGTTTGTGTGTGTCCTTGTGTGCATGAGAGGACAAGGACAAGGTTGACTGAAGTGTATCGGTAGGATTTGGTATTCAATACAACAAAAGCTCTGTTTCACAATCATTTTAAATTGCTCAGCTATCCAGGATGTGCACACAGAGCCGATGGCCTTGTGGTTTAGTCCAAACACAAATTCTAAGCACATTTTTCCTTCAAAATAGATTGGCCCCTTAACACTGGAAGACAAACGTGTGGCGAAGAGATTGGAGGCAAAAAGATCTGCCTCCAATCTCTTCGCCACTTTATCTGCTTTTGATGTCCATTTGATTTAGCAAAATAAATTCTTGAGCTGCTCTCCTCTGTGTGTGCTGCTGCGTCTTATTTTGTCAGCCAACACTCCCCCGCTCCTTCAATAACAAATACGAGACGCTGCTGTCGCCGGGTAGACCAGGCCGAGCGCGAGAGAAGAAAGGCGCCGTGCCACCCCTACAGTCAACCTCTTGCAAACAAACTCTGGTCCTCAGCTCAACAGGATGCTAAACATCTGTTGGGTGTGAGAGCACGTCGGTTTAACAGTTTAGCCATGTCACATGCAGTTTGGTGGATGGCACTGAAGTGGTGAGCCTGTCGAATTTGAAAATAACAAGCGTGACACAAGATGCGGAGGTTAGGTTGAAGCGTTTAAGATCAAAGCTGAAGCATCCATCTGTGCAAAACTACAAAAGAAAGAAACTGCAAGAAGAGCGTTGCTGCAGATTGGCTGTTTTTGCACATAGTCTCATCTCAATCTGTAAGCAGGGGACTGCTTCATAAAAAAAAAAAAACGAATGTGCAGTTTCTTAGACAGTAATGTGCTGTTTGTAAAATGACTGTACAATTACAGAGACTGCACCACATGCACAAGACTGAAAGCAGAAATCTAACATGTGATTACACGCCCAGGCTGGGAGTACAAAGTGTAATAGATACGTGAGGGTTTATATCACGGATGCAGACCATGTATGTTCTGTGTTCTCATTATCTTGTATGCTTTGTCATTTGCTTGCATCAGCTCCATTCTCTCACTCTTCACCATCTTATTTCTCTTTGCATCCCTCCCCCACCCACCTCCAGTGTTGCTCCACTACCTCCAGGAGACATTCTGGTTTTCATTTAGAGCAGCAGAAATACTGCACGCTGTCAAAAGGTTCTACCTGGAGCCAGTCGAAGCTTCACCGCGTTAGATTACGGCTTCACACACAGAACATGATTCATCATTTTGTTGTTTAATCAGTCATTTGTCTGAGTGATGTATTTAAGCGTAATTGTGCCTTTAAATGAGCAGATTAGTAAATTAAAGCGACTAACAGTATATAATCTGCTTTGACTCTCTAATTATTTATCTGGGGGGGGGTTTCTGTGACACACATAGAGGAAACTATTTGCTGCAAGAGATTTTGCCGTAAAGTACCGGACTCCATAGTAAATCAAGGGGTCTAGATGTTCAATTCATGCCCCTGAAATGCATTTTGGGTAGTAATAGCACAAGGAAAAGAACTGCTAGTCCAGTAAAAACCATAACAGACAGCAGAGTTGGTGCTCTTTACTCTGGCTTTGAGTTCACAGACACCAGAAATGTTACGTCACGGTAGGACAGTTGTAGTATCAACATTTATTTGACTGGGACAGATACAACATACACAGATAAACGTGAAAGAATTATCGTGCTAATAGTGAATGCTAGTATACAATACTTGTTCTTTGTTAGAGATGAAAAAAGAAATAAGATAAGAATGTGTACAAGGTACAGCAAACCAAACTTTTAAAATAATGACATAAAAAGGAAAAGTTTGGTATATCAGCTACTGATTTATCAGGATTTTGTAGCTTCTTTGAATATGATGAGGTCTGCAGCAGATTTAAAGAGTAACAAGACTGCTTCTTCCACAGATAAGTCAAGTAAAACCTCTTTTCTTTTTTTAAGCAAAGGATGTTTTACAGCAAGGAAGTTTACAGTTACTGCTCAAAGCCGCTCTGGGGGATCTACTGCAACTCTGTAATCTTGTGATGTATTTACAGAAAGGAGGAGTGGCAAGTCCATTTAAACATTTAAACACAAGCTTTACAAAATACAAATCAACGATGAAAGGGAAGAGTGGTACATCTTATTCTGTGTTCAACCCTGCAGGACGTAGTGAGACAGGAGATTTATATGAAGAGGCACAAAAGAGACTAGGTGAGGTATATATTGATGGACATTCAGGGGCAGAAAGGGAGCATGTTGAGATTTGGAAGGTTACTTTTTAAATAAAGTTGGCCGGACATTGGAGCTGAGATTTCTGTGGTTCCTAAGTGGGGATCTGTTCTCCTACCGTCTCTGTTTTTAATTTTCTTTCCTCTTCTTCTTCTTCTCTCGCCAGGTCTCATTTGCCTCAACTAGACATGAACCGCTGCTCTTCTCGTTTTTCACTGATCCCTCTCAGAACAATCACAGCATTGTTCCAGAGCCAGCCTGCTGTTTGTCCCTTAGCTCCTTTCGGAGTTAACATGTTCCTTGTCTTCTCCCCTCCTGTTAACACAAATAAAGAGCTGCACCGCTCCTGCCATGCAAACTTGCTTGCACCCCCATTACCATGTATGATCCTAGAGTGGTTGACGTCACCATCGCATGTTCAGAGGCCCTCACTTGAGGCCCTCTGCACAGTCAGGGTGTTTCAATGTATTTTTGCAGAGACGAGTGGTAGATGTTTATACTGGAACTCATCTGGCGATAAGAAACTCACATGATGTTTATGTTTTCTCTAATGGGCCCCTGGAGTTCACACGATGTCACTAGACATTTTATCTTTGTGACACCAGAGTTGTAATTCCAAGCTCCAACTATTTCCTCAACCCCCCCCCCCATGGAATCCCTGTAGCATCCAAACACCCCCACTGTATTTCTGCTTGCTCTAACTGAAGATGTCGCCTGCAGGCACCAGACATAGATTAAAGACATGATAATCCATTTTAATCATCATTCTCTCTGAAACACCACTTATAATGACTTATGCTTGAATTAAAAGAGATATAAATCAGTGTTTTGAGAAGATCTGGATTCATCTGGATCCAAGAAAAGGATGGGTTTGAGAAGAAAAAAAGTCATATGACTAACTTAAGACACAAGCTGTGTGATGACTCTATTTTTGCGTGCATGTGCAGATATTCTAGTATGTGTATGTCTGCCCCACGCTGTGATCTACTGGACGTATAGGTGCCCCTTCTGTGGATGGAGGGTCAACCCACTAGCATCGGTCAGACAAGAGAAGGTGTTTGGATGAATCTTCTCCACCTCTAGGAGGTTATTTTCCAAGTGGACCGAGGACAAGGTGGTACCAGCATTACTAGAGTGGCACACTCCCCAACGCCTCACCATCCTGCAACCACAGCATAGAAAAAGACTTAGTTTTCCTGTGCCATCATGAGGTCTGCGTTTATTATTAATCAAAAACTTTTGGATGGACTGACAGGAAAGTCAGCACATCTGTTTTTTGTGGAGCCCTGAAAATCTTCTTATTACTGTGCTGGGGGGGGGGGGGGGGTAACACGGTAGCCTGGTGGGTCAGACATATGCTGCATGAAAGCAATGGCCTTGCTTTAATAAATGGGAACCCCACTCTCTTTCTCCATCGTATACATATACACTGTGTATATATATATATATATATATATATATATATATATATATATATATATATATATATATATATATATATATATATATATATATATATATATATTTATTTATTTATTTATTTATTTATTTATTTATTTATTTATTTATTTATTTATTTATTTAGCTGTATTGCATTAGCTGTCAGCTAAGGCAAGATTTCAATAAGGCAAAAATCCCCCCTGGAAGGAAACCCAGTGATTACTTCACATTGGTCTCAGCTGTAGTTTGCGTTTTGTGTTAATTACTGAATGCTAGTACGCTGACATGCCGCACCATTATGGTTCCACCTAAACATAAGGGTGCTCGTATTGTAATTATGAGCATGTCACCATGCTGCAAATGGGATTTAGTAAAACTAGGCCTAAATATAACCTCACAGAGGCTCCAGTATGGCTGCTAACTATTGTTGAGAGCTCTAAACCTTCTCACGTTCATTTTAATTTAGCAATGTGATGCAATGTGGTTCTCATATCACATCAGGAAATCTCATGCCCAAGTGTAACCAACCTTTTGCTCAATACTTAGTTTGCAGTAAAGTCATCAGTTTTGGGCCAAACAGACATATTTGTTATCAATAGGACACAAAAAGCAGAATGACATTGTTTCTAGCTTATTTCTTCATTCTGAAAATAATTCCTCAATATTTTTGAATATTGAATTCATATTAGTGTTGGTCTACCTGATACTGTTGTTATCCAGCCTCAAGACCTTCAGGTTCTTGAATGCTCGGACACAGTGAGGGACGTCTCCCAGATGGTTGTTGTCCAACAGGAGCTCTCTCATTGAGCGGTACGTGCCAACAAAAGACACTTTTCCTATACCCTCACTGCTCAAAGAATTGTGGGATAGCTGAAGGAACTGCAGGCTGGAACGCAGGTGTAGGAAGGTGTAGGCTGGGATGTGACTGATACTGTTGTGCTGAAGGGTCAGTTCACGGAGATGGCGAGGCAGATTCATGGGTACAGAAGTGAACTGATTATGGGACAAATCCAAGGTTTCCAGGGACCTGGAAGACACACGCAAAGTAGAAATCACTATCACCTACAGTATGTATATATAGATCTTTAAATGAAGAATATTTAGTGAATTGTGTTCATCCCAGTGGTCTAGTGTCTGAAAGCCTTTATCTATCCAGACAGAATTACTCATCAAGATCTATCATTTCAAAACACAGATGCTGTTATCTTGTGAAACAAATTTATTTGGGGTTATGTCATAATAAACCACGCCAAAACTATTTAACTTAAAAAGATGAGCAGCAGAATGTTGCCAGCAGTACTACTGTACATCTTGAGGTACTTTAAAGTGAGTTCCTGCTGAGTGACTGTTCTTCCCACCTCTGTAATTATTATTAAAAATCACTCATTCAATAAGTAATTAGTTAATTTTCATTTTCCCATGTCTGAAAATAGGATATTACTTCAATGAAAAAAGCATAAAGTCTATTTTAAGATGACAATCTAAATTCCCCCCAAAAAATATGTTATCCGGGTCAGAATGACCATATTAGAAGTTATTCTTAAATCATGGATAAAAATCTATACAAGTTTAGGTAAGATTGCAAAAATGCAGAAAAGATAAATACCACATAGTATAGTCCTCTGACTATTCCTGAACACCATAACCAGCTCAGAATATACATTTGTCCAAGGGTATGGTTTGAGACCATATATCAAAACAGAGACATTCTTGCCAAACTTAGTGGTAGTTTATGTTAACTGAAAAGTAGATGTTACCATGCCAACATGCAAAATGAGGATTGTGATCATATTAACACCTAATTGTAAAAAGTGGATGCCCACTTCCTCTCTGATTCGCGAGCTATCAACAGTGGGTTTCATGTATTATAGTCTCTGGACCACTGCATCAAATTTGGGAGTCCCGAGTGCAAAGTGGGAGGCTAGACTGCAGGGTTTCAAGGGAGCAGCAGGACGGGGGGGGGGGACATTCCAGTTTCAGGGGGGATTTGTGGCTGACTGGTGTATAATAGGTATGGAAATGTTTGGCATGCAGAAAAGAGAATGACCAGACATGGGGGTTGGGGGGTAGATTTCAAGGGTCTGAGGTGAAGATGTAGTACAGTCGTGCAGTGTTTTTGTTGGAAGATCCCACACAGCCGTTGTGAGTTTACAGCACGGCTCACAGCAGGAGAGCAACCTCATTTCCTGTTCTTCCACCATTCATAGAGCACAATGAACAGCCAGCGGGTCCACAACACCGCAAGATATCCAACCAATGGGCGCACAGCGAGGTGGAATGGACACCAGAGAGGTGAGTGTGAGTGCAGGGTTATGAATGTGGGAGATGCTTGGACTGGCATGTGTTCAGGGCCTCGGCAATTCTGCTACTCATAAAGGTGTCTTATAGTAAGTACCTGTGCATAATTCTCCCCCCGTGAACTTTACAACTCCCACGGTGTACTAATCATTCTTGCACTAGTTGGGATTTGGGTTAAGGTGCCTTCGAGACAGATGATGGAATAAAAAGGGGTTCATGCATCTGAATGAATCAAAACAAGATGCATTATTTCTTTATCATTTGTCACTATTATATACAGTAGGTATAGTCACGTTTAGGCACAACCCTTTATCCTAGCAAGGTTCACAGCAGGATTCAACAAAGCTGAGGTTGGTTACATGCCTCTCTGCTTAACAAAGGCATAATAAAACATGACATAATTACTAACACCACTGTTTCACGGAAAACAAAGTCCAGGGGAGCATAACGACAGACTTAACTCAAAACGCATCAACCAGCAATCACGTATCGCACGACAGACTGTGTGTGTTCAACCTGTGGACATTACAAATTTAGCCTCTGCTTGAAATTTAAACCATCAAATATATATATATTCCTCTGTCTCAGGACCAGTTCAGGCCAGCTGCTGATTTATATGCTAAACCTTTTGCCGGGAAGCTCAGCAGCAGTCCATCGCTGCTCAGAGCTCCACATGGTATTAATGAGCAGAAGGAGCACAAAGAACCCTCTCCTCCAAGTTACCCAACCTCAACACCGACTGGCTCCTTCAAACATATGCATCACCAACACACACACACACACACACACACACACACACACACACACACACACACACACACACACACACACACACACACACACACACACACGCGCACACACACACACACACTGTTGTGCAACATAATGTTAAGAATAAGCATCAATGCATACACAAACAAAAAGACACAGCGGTGCATAAATAAACAGAATCATATTCATTTTAAAGCATTAATTCACAAATATACACTAAATTTAAGGCACCAGCACACATATAATATATCCATCATGAATTAGCTCCCATTGATGGATGAATGTGGTCATGTGTTCACCCACGTTTGCTTTTATGTATGTTTATATTACAGCAATGTATCTTTAAAAATTGCAAAGGTTTGTGTAACCGTGAAAATTTCAGATCTCTTTCTTTAATATTGCAGAACAGGGTCTTTTTCAGTCATTGAAATCGAGTGAGTGAATCAGTGAAGAGTGTTTAGATGAAAATAGATTTTATTCTGTCATTCTGGATGATATAGGTAAGTCCTATGCTACCAATCGTAAAAAACATAATTTTCACTATGGTGACATCACCATAGCATGTGCATCTCTTTCTTCACAGTGGCTCAACATGAGCACACGTATCGTGCACGCCCATAATTGCATCAATTTTTTAATTCAGAGGCTGTTGCTAAAATCTCTGACGTGAGAACACTTTCCATTTGTTCAAGTTCTCTCAGGGTTATTTCTAGTCTAATATTTCATTGCTAAAACATCGACAGAGAGGCGCAAAGTTATTTAATAAAACCAAAAATATTTGTGTGTGCAAATGTGTCTTTGTTCAGAGAAAGTTCAGAGTAATCAAGTTAATGGCCTGGTTATCCTCAGGCCAGTTGGTCTTAATGGGAACCAGCACATAGAGAGTTTTGCCTCTCTTTCAAACACACAAAGACACAGAAGCAACTATGGCACTCGACTTGCACATCATGCCAGCATTATATGAACTGGCAACATACTCTGGCATACGTAATGTGGACAGGCAAAGTGACCACAAGCAGGCAATATAAGCCAAGACTGTACTGCATGCAATGGATGTGGTGACAGGAAATGTTGTTACTGTACATTACAACACTGACTTTACATTACAACATTATGGTGCTGATCTTCTGTATGCACTGATTAAGTGATATCTGGGAGTAATTGATCCATATTTCACATTTGTTGAAAACAAAGTGCAGCAAATTTAGATGAATTCAAACAAAGAGTAAGACTTACCGCCACGGTACATACAGTAGAATAGCTCATACTGTTTATTTGATGTGAGTATTTGTATGTATGTGTAGATATAATTAGGTAGTAGGTAGTTAGGTTAGGCTTTGGAGTGTTGTTGCAGTTTCAGTGTGGATTTACTTTTCCTTTAATGCAGTGTTATTATGAAACCAATTTGTGCTGATCTGAAGATGAAAGTGTCTTTGATACAAGTCCCATCAGGCTCTGACTCTTCGCAGCACGGCAGACACATCTTAGGTGTGATGATTGCCAAACCTGTGCCTACATGCAGAGAGACTGAGCTTCCTGCGATAAAAAATCTAAACAGAGATTGTCTCCAATAAATATCAATCTGACACAAATAATTAAAAGCAAATGGGCAGAGAATATCATTCACTCCGCCTGAATCGCTGCCAGTTTAAACATAACATTATATTTAATGCATCACTTGTATGCCTTATTAACCATTACTGTACTCCCACTGCAGAATTTTTTGGACAATATTTAGATGACTTCACATTCAGAAATGTTCTATGTATGTACACAATGCTAAGGTTCTTTAAAATAAAGTCAAGATTATGATCTTGATGATTATATTAGAAGACACAAAATAAAACATGATACCCTTGATCCTTATAATTATAGGATCAGCAATGCTGTAGTTAACCCTCTGAAAACAAACATTTCATTGAAATACATTGAAGTATTTTTTGCAGAATACATCAGTATCATCATTGAGAAGAAGGTACTTTTGGTTTAGAGATTGATTTGGTTTGTTTGACTGTCTGGTAGCAGGATTGCACAAAAACTACATGACAGATATTTGGATCTATGTAATGAGACAGATTCATGGATTTCTCTTGTTTTTAATCAATGACACAACACGTCTT
>NC_090777.1:26877500-26957500 GCF_040054535.1 Antennarius striatus | reverse complement strand
TTGCCTGTTTTGGGATCTTTGCTCTATCGTCTTTTAATTTTAAATCAGTTTTATTGAAATGCATGAGCTCTGGCCAGCTCCTTCACTTTGGTCCTATGTCTCGCATTCTAGTTGTACAACACCATTTTTATTTTTCATCACCAAATGCGCATTTAAGAAACAGCAGCAGGCGACAGCAGTACATTAATAATCCCTAATGGAAAATGGAAAACTTAACACAAAATATTGAAACACACAGTTCTGGTTCATCCTTCCAAAGTAAACGGCAAGATATCCAAAGTCTGTTTAAATCTTAACAGGAAACATCTGTAATCCACAGACCACATTCAACCACATCCCAAACCTCAGGCTAAAAACACCTTGGATTAACAATTTCCACTGCAGAGAAACAGACCAGTGACCAGCCTGGGACCAGAACCAGTAAAAACAAGAACCAATGCAGTCAGACTGCAACATCCCGCGACACCCCTGAATTAAAATTTTTACCCTGACCTACTTGCATAGGTCAAAGATCACAGCTAGTGCTCTGACCTACTGTCATTGATCAAAGCACTAGCTTTGATCTAGGGTCTTACTCATACTGCCTGACTCCCTCGTCTTTCTGTCTTATCAAGTTCCTGAGTGTACAAAAGTTGAAATTTGAACTTGACTCAGTTTTCTCAAGGTCAAGGTCATCATCTCATTTTCATCCCCATAGCCTCCAGCGTAATGTTCTTTTTGTTTCATCTTCCTGTTGCGAAGATATTTGGTGGACATACAAACGGACGGACGGAGGAACGAACACTGAAAATTACAATGAATCATCGCTTTGAAGCGGGATGTAAAAAATAATTTATAAAGTCACTGGATGAAGAAACAGAATCACTGCTGTGGCCTCTTCTGAAATCTTAGCACAATCAGAATTAAAATATCGTGCTTTGACTAATGTAGTTTAATGTCCACCATGTACACTGGAGTTCTTATATTAGAAAAATAAAATGTATTCTCGTGATGAAATAAGATACGACTCAATTCCTTTCATGCGTGTTTAAGAGACATTCAGTTGACATTTGTTTTTGTCTTTACTCAACTGTAGGCACAAAAAAATGAGTTTTGAAAAATTTTTCAATCCATATCTTTTAAAATATATAAACACATTAAATTCTATTCGATAAAGAAGTCAATTTCCAGCTCCAGATGAAGCATTTTTAAGAAGTGCAGCAGTAACAGATTTTAACTGAACTGAAACCTATGAATTGTAGTTGAAATAAAAACCATGCATGATATACTATTCGATGTACATGTAATTTATCGTGTTACAATACTAGCAAAATTTTGCAATTGCATGTCTCTTTAGATGTGATTTTGTGTCACCATATTTTCCTGACCTGCAAACATCTCTTCATAGATGGTTTGAACATAAACCCAAGAACCATCTTGGTTTCACTTTATTCTTTCAACGGTTGGTCGTTGGATTTCAGCGTGAGATGACAGAACACATTAGAGGCTGTTATGCAAGTATGCCCCCAAAACCCTTGCATTTATAAGAAAACTGTTTAATAGTTATACAGTGTAGTAACCTCTACGGATGAAAAGGTTAACACTATAAATTAGCATGATGGTAAAAAAAACAAAAACAAACTCCACCCACAGTAATAAAGCAAAGAAGACAAATACCATTAGGTTATTTTTAATTCAGCGATTCACAACAGCAGGCCGTAACATTACGAGTGCTTGTTTCAGGAAAGGAATGTTCTCAGCTAATAATTAAAGAGATTCAACTACACCCTAAGATGTGATTTAATCTAGCATGCTGCGCTCATGAAAAGAATAAGTGATTCTAAGGAAAAGTGTCATGAATGTCACTTAAATGAGGTGGTGGTTCATGGTCCCATGGCAAGTGAAAAAATGTACAGTTGTGGCTGAACACAGCAGGGTCTGCACTTGGACAGGTTGCTAATATGGCAAGTCAACCTGCTCCATTTACAGTTTTCAGAGTCATTTTTTCCCCCTGAGACACTTGCACACACAAAAACAAAGGAATGTTGCAGAAGATCAAGTCCCATCACAAGAACACCACATTAGAGGCTACACACACACACGAAAAAAACCCCCAAAAACAACAACACTACACCGTTTGTCCCATCCATCTTCCTCTGATGGTAACAATACAAAACTGGTGCACAGAATTCACAGATCGTTACGCCAGACAGCTGCAGGTTTGGCAAGAAGTTGGTTTGTGACGTGGCAGAGCAGGGAGTTGAATCTTGTGCAGTCCTCAATTCTCCAAGGTCTTACGCACAGCATTGGCGATGTGTTTCGCGTCGATTCCGTAAATATCAAGCAGCTCTAGGGGTTTGCCGCTGCGGGGAATAGTGGGCACTGCCATCAGGTTCACAATGATGCCAGGTTCCTGTCTCACTGCTGACAGCACCGCTTCACCAAGACCACCTGGACAGACGGGACAAGTCAGAGACCAACAATGCATAAACATCTCATTCTTGTGATAGTGTCCTAACAAAAAAACAACAAAAAAATCACCTATCCAAATAGAAATCACTTCAAATCACTAAAAGACTGCAGGATATAGAATATTTTTACTGGAATTGAAAATCTGAAATCTGATTCTTAAAAATAATGACAACACAGCAACTTGATATATTTGTTCCTAGTCTTGTTGTGCTATTAAAAAAAAAAAAAGTGATCTGGTTAAAAGAAAAAAAAAAGGATTTCTATTAGTTCATTGCATGTCAGTACCAAAACTCCGTTCAAGTCTTCAGCATAATGATGCTCCATCATGTTTAAAGAACAACAAAGCAATGAACAAAAAAAAAAAGCCAACCCACCCTCCTTGTAGTGGTCCTCCACAGTGATGATCTGCCCCCTGGTGGCTTTGGCATTCACAATAATGGTATCTGCATCCAGGGGCTTGATGGTGAACAGGTCAATCACACGGATGTTCTTCCCTTTTGGAATTCATTAGGAAAACGTGACTTGGAGATGGTCCTTAGGCCAGACTATCATAGGCAGATTATGTCTTTTTGCTTTGACGTACTTAACATGAGAAGTGGACAACTGTTGTGAAATATAGTAAATCAAGATGCATGCTCCTCGCCATACGAGTTTTTTGAAATACGAGCCGTCACTCTGTCCATATTTTTGTTTGATATATGGTGGACAATCTGAGATACAAACCGTGCTCCGGCAGAACGTCGCCAGTCGGCGGATGGATACAACATCAGTTTAAACCGCATCTTATTCTTCTTGGTGGAGCAAAGACAGAGTGTGCATGTGCACATGACTTTTGAGTTTTTCATACTTTATCATTATTGATGTAACTTGTTATTAATTAATCATGCACAGGTAAAGTATGCTTGTCTATTGGTTGATAATTTTTTCACAATTGAGGGCGTTTAGAGCTTTTTTTTACAAGGCTGGAATGGATTAAAATGATTTTAATTATTTTAAAAATGGGGAAATGTTTGACTTACAAACCCAGAGCAGATTAAACTTGTATTTGGAGATGCTTCTGTACATCCGTTTACTCGAGGGCAATGTACTTACCTTCACTTGCAAGCATGTCAGCAGCAGTCAGGGCCTCATGCAGAGTCACACCAGCTCCAATAACAGTCACACAATCATTGTCGGACTGGCGGACCACCTGATGAAGTCAAGACATGTACTGTATATTCTAGTTTTCACCAATGGCTACTTGGTGAGAAAGGATTAGAGTCAATTATGGTATTCATCATTTACCTTGGCACGGCCCACTTCAAATACCTCATCTTTGGAGTAGAGAACTGGCATTTCTGGTCTACTGCTACGAATGAAACATATGCCCTGAAAATACACAGTCTTGAGTTAGAAAAAAAGACTACCTGTACATCATTAAAGACGATTTTAGTAAACAAATAGACTAAAGCGTGGCCCACCAACCTCCAAGTTGGCTGATAACTCAACAGCCCGCTCCATAGACACTGCATCACTGGGATAAAACACAGTGCACGTTGGAATTGCACGGAACATGGCCAAGTCTTCTAGGGCCATCTGGGAAGGACCATCCTCACCTGAATGTAGATTAACAGTATATCAAAGAGAGAGTACACGCTTATATATTATGCAAGATGCCTCGGCACTAAACTTACCAATTGAGACTCCGCAGTGGGACCCCACCAGGTTCATATTAGACTGGGAGACTGCTCCCATACGGATCTGGTCGTAGGCCCTGGAAAAGAAGGCCGCAAATGTGCTGGCAAAAACAACTGCACGGTCACGGGTAGCGCAGCCCAAGGCAACCCCTACCTGCAGAAACAAGCCATGGCATCATAATACAAGTTAGATTTGGTGTCAGTAGATGTGAGGGTGGAGACAAATGTAAATTGGTCACAAGTGACAAGCAGTGAGGCCGGGATTATCACACTAGAGAATAAATAGTGACAGATTATGTTGGTGAAGAGTGGCAACAGAAATTAAATTCTTGGTGATGCTTAAATATAACTTACCATGTTCTGTTCAGCAATGAAACACTCAATGAAGCGGTCAGGGAATTCCTTCTGAAAGTTCAATGAATAGGTTGAGTTCTTGGTATCTCCATCAAGGGCCACCACTCTTGAGTTAGCCTTGCCCAGTTTAGCCAGCGCCTGACCGTATGCATGCCTTGGTGCCACCTGACAGGGCAGGAAGGAAATGAGTGAAGTTGAAACAGAATAACAATGGCAGGTGAAATTCAACCAGCAGCCTGTTGCAATGAAAAATCAAAAACCAACAAAAGTGCTTAAAACGGCAGGTGATAATAAAATGGCAACTTGAGCCATGAAGAGTAGACGGTTCTTCAAAAGCACTGGCTCAACCACCAACACCAAACGGTAAGAGGCAAGGAAAAAACTCCAAGAAACAGTGAAGCCATAACATATAGCGTACCTTTTGTCCCATTGTGTATGTTGGGGGTGAGCTTAGTTGGAGGGGGCTGCGGTCATTCTTTGGCACGTCTTCTTGGGGAAGCTTAGGGCACAGAACCTTGTCTGTGTTCTGGATCCGAGCTTGAATCGCACTCAGCAGGTCCTCTACCCGGTCTTTGGGGACGGGCTTTCCATGGAAGTTAAGCTGATCCTCAATACCTTTAAAAACAAGGACAGAATTGTTCTCAACCAAAATCAGAATGACATGACATACGTGACACTGACCATATGACAGCCACCTACCTGCGAGGCCTTTGCCCTTAAATGTCTTTGCAACAATGCATGTGGGTCTCCCTTTCGTGCTCTGAGCATTCGAGAACGCTTCACACAGCACCTCCACATCATGGCCATCCACAACGTAAGTGTTCCATCTACAGAAACATCACAGCAGACCACATGTTATAACAAGTGTTAACCTAAAAACACAGGGACATAGTAACTTCTGAACTCACATTTCCAGCATTAATCTTATGGACTGATTTTTTTGGTGGGGGGTGGGGGGTATAGAAAGGTCAAGAAGCCAAAGGAGACATGAGAAAATGTTTGCTGTTCAAGAGGTGGACGCCTTTCCAATGACAACTACAGCTATGTTAAAAAGATCATAATGTCACAGTGCTCCATCGTTAATACACAAGTGGAAGACGTTTGGTACTGACCCAAAGGCTTCACAGCGTTTGTAGAAGACGTCCACGTCATGACCCAGGGGTGCTGGGTCACTCTGCCCGAGCCGGTTGACGTCGATGACAGCCACGAGGTTGTCCAGGTTATAGTGGGACGCAAAGGCCATTGCCTCCCACACTGAGCCCTCAGAACACTCTCCATCACCCATCATGCAGTATACACGGAAACTGCGAAACGTGGAAGAAGAGAATACTCAAGTTCTCCATGCAATAAAGTACAAGGGTTTTTACATCAAGCATTGTGTTAGTTGTCTCTACACAGTTTTATTGATATTAACCATATTGCAGCTGTAGTACAGAGTTCTGATTCACATAAAACTCAAATTATACCAAATCGTACCAAATTATGAAATATGTATGAATTGGAGACTTTTTTTAAAAAAATTTCCAGGAGAAGAAGATTGATGAAGAAACATGTCTAAGAACCTGAAAGTCAAGTAATCCATATAAGCCATCACTAAGTCTTCTGAGCCTTTGTAAAGTAGAACCTCGAGATACAAGTTTAATCAGTTCCCTGACTGAGCTCGGAAGTCAAACAAATTTTCCCCATTTAAAATAACCAAAATCATTTTAATCCTTTCCAGTCTTGTGAAAAAGCTCCAAACCCCTACAAATTTTATTTTTTTAAATTTTATCAACCAATAGACACGCACACTTTACCTGTGCAAAATTATATATAAATTATGTAAACAATGATAAAGTATGAAAAGAATCACAAAAGAGCTTCGTACGTCTTTACTCTGCTAACGAAAATGAGATCCAATCTCAGCTGAAGTTGTATTACCCAGCGTACTATTCAAATTCATATTCAAATTTATTCAAATTCAATTCAAATTCAATTCAAATTCAATTCAAAAACGTTATTTGTCCCCAATGGCCAACTCAAAGCACATAAAAGCAGGAGTGGTGTAAAAGTGCAAACATACACTATAAACATAAACAGTGTAAACAGAAACATTAAATATAAATAATCACATAAATAAACTGTTTATTTCAAATAACAATTGAAAACTATTGGCCGTGTCCCACAGTACGGTTTGTATATGGAAATATATATATATAAAAATATGTATGTCGAGCAGCTCATATCTCATACAAGTGTCTTTCCAAATAGTTTTCAGAAAGTTCTATTTTTTTTGGGGGGGGGGGTTCTACACAAACTCACCTGGCTTTGTCAAAGTACTTGCCAGTGTAGGCCATCCCACAAGCAGCCCCGAGACCCTGTCCCAGAGATCCTGTGGCCACATCAACAAATTCCAGTTTCTAGTAAAAATGGAAAAGTGGGGGGGGGTGGTGGTGGTAATTTGCTATACAGTGACATTTAAAACGTATTCTGTTCTACAAAAGAATCAACACATTTCATATTTGACTTACTGGTGTGGGGTGGCCCTCAAGGTCACAATCAAGCTTACGCAGATTGAGCAGGTCAGACTCTGGGATAAAACCTGCCTCAGCCCAGGCTGCGTACAGGATAGGTGCAGCGTGGCCCTAGAAACAGGAAGTGAAAAAGTAATTAAGGACAGTTGTGTTATAAGCCCTCAGGGGCGCAGAGTAACTGACGAGCTTTAACTGTTTGATGTAGAAATAATTGTACGCCAACCTTTGAGAGCACAAAGCGGTCGTTACAGGCGTTGCGAGGTTCCTTTGTTTTGTAACGCATGGTGTGGAAGAAGAGCACAGACATGAGCTCTGCTGCACTGCAGCATGATGTGGGGTGACTGAGAAAAGAAAGTTGGAGGCAAATTCCTAATTATTGATGACAGTTCACAGGAAAGATTTAGAAATAAAACACCATGCACATGCATTCAGATGTTGGCAAATTTAGCAATCCTTGCACTTAGTCTGAGTTGGACAGTGACTAGAGCAGATTTAATCCATCTACTCTGGGAATATAAATTATCCAAGATTGTTAATCTGCTACACAACCAAAAAAAACCAAACAAACAAACTTGTGTTTAATTATGAATAGTATTTTATATTTTTTTTTAAAAATGATTCAATGTGACTTAACAGTATCCAAGCTTCCTGATATGGGTGAATTTACACATATAAGCCATGCTAGAAAAACACTGGACGGCATGATTCAAACCTGCATCATGGTTACTGTTGATTTTACTTTAATTAAAAAAAAAAAGAATGTCCTGTTACCCTTTGTCTCTTGTCGATTGACCTGTTGGGAAATAAACTAGTAAATTCACTAAAAACCACACGACAAAAGTAATGAGGGATGCCATGTTTCATGATACGTCTCCGTCACACAATACATTCTTTGTTAGAGCTTAATGAATGATACGAGGAAGTTAAAATGATTTCGGAATGTTGACGAACAAGCAAAGCCTTTTCGTCACCTCTTAAATTTAAGATGCAATGATAATATAATTACCGTCAAGAGATTAAAATATAAAAATCAGGCAACAAGTCATCTTTGAAAATATTCATTTAAAAAAAAAAGTGTCATTGTAAAACGTGCCAACTTAATCAGTGCTATCTGAGAATTATCAGAACATACATCTGTGAACAAATCTAAAGTCACTGTTGACATAGTCAAGATCAGAACAGCTTGTAATTGAAAGTTTGTAAGAAGGCAAAGTGCAATACAAGATATTTCTTGTATGGTTTCAAACTGTTATGGGTGACAAACTTTTAAAGACCCAGTTTATCACCCAACTGGATCTTTAACATCTAGTTGGGTGACAAACATTGTGGTGAGGAGAAAGATCGCCAAGAAGCCTTACCACGTTCAATTGAAGCGCAGACGCAGCTTTAAAGGAGAGCATCACGCTGTCCACGGAACTCATTCAACGCTCAAACCGTCCGTGATTGCAGTATTTCGTTAGTTGGTGAAAACTTAACTCTACCAGCCATTGTATGACCAAACTATGGATGCTGAGAAACGCTTTATGTTTTATGGACGCACAGGACGCGCCCGCGATCCACAGCCCTGACGTCCTCTTTTTGCGCACACGGCCAGATTTTGCGCGCACGGCCACACATGGATAAAATCCACGACAAACCCACCGTGAACCGGCCACACGTGAACGTCATTACGACCCATCTAAATGAATGTGTGACAAAAGGCTATTTAATCATTCCTCTTACGCACAGTCAATTTACTTACCCGGAGAAACTGGCGTTCGTCGCCTTGATGGAGTTAATTCTGAGTTTATTGGCGATGTTCCTCAGAGCCTGGAGGGTTTCTTCATCGGGCTTTTGGTAGCTGGCCATACTTTCTGGTTCACTTCACTCTAAATCGCGCCCACTTTGAAATGTGATTCCACTTACTTTTGTCACAGCTGCGTCCGAGTGTTCAGAAGTCAACACTGAACCGGGATGCGGCTTGAAAATACAACCGACAAGGAACAAGTCTGAAGAGGAGGCTATTTATTTCCCTTTTGACAGCCACTCCCATCCAATCCATTCATTGGAGGAACAGAAGAATAAGTAAAAGTTGCACAAGCTCAAATTAATTTCACAAGTGTTCAAATCCGTGAAAGGCACAAAGCTGAGGTTCCCTTTTAAACGAGCGAATGAATTAAAATATTATCACTACAGGTAACCAAAAAAAAAAAAAGACAACTTGAAGGGAATAAGAAATTCTACCCATCCATTTTGTAAATTGTTTTATTGTATTCATTGTGGTGGAAACAACTCCGTGGTTGCAGCAACTGTATAATTACTAGATCACAAAAGTAGAGGATCATTAAATCCCTCAGTCTAATACTATTGGTCAGAGACAAATGAATTAATATGTGAATCATTCATCTTGAGGCACACTTGGCAGTTTAGAATTCATATATTAATTTGCCACTCGTGTTAAGTCCACGGCGCAAGTGAGCGACAGGCATTCTGATTTTTGCCCTCTCGTTCTGACACGGAAACCCACGCAGTTCGTCACGCACAGAACATTTCGGACAACAAACATCCACCTGTACACATTGTCTATGTGCGCCATCAAGGAAGTAAAATATTTCGACATGCATTTAGGCAAGTTTATGGCTGATGACATCTCTGCCCACATCTAGGAACAATAACCAATTCAGTGTATTATAGTTACCAGATATGATACACTTTATTTATCCCAAACTGAGAAATTTAAATGTTGCAGGCTTGGGTTTATTTATGCCTTTAGTTGTCAGCAACTGCTTTACCATCAGAATATTTAAAAAAAAAATGTTAAGAAGAGATCGCAAAATGATGTGAACATGTGCGATTTATTTATGATAACGCGTATCAATAAAGATATTCTTTTAAATAATTTCAGACATTACAATGACTATATCTGCGCCCTCAAGAGGAAGTAAATATTTATTCATTCTGTGCCAGATATTTCCTCCTGTCCATGTTCCTGAAATGAAATACATGCCGTAAGAACAAGCAGTAAACCGGTACTTTACGCTTCTCTCCACGTCACAAACAGAAACGATGTCTTTACATTTATTCTCTCCCGGGCTTCGCTTCTCTCCTCAGGGAAGATGGGATCTTTGTCGAGTCGTTCCAACCGCGGCAGGAGAGTCAGAACATTCAGGCGGTAGTCTTCCGATTCTGCCACAGGGTTCTCAGAAATCACCAAAGTTTGAAGGGATTTTGACATGACCCTAATGCCCTGCAGCGCACTTTCATCCAAAATGGCATTACCTCTTCAAGGAGAGACAGAACATAGTCGTGAGCTGGGACGCATGAAGTCAGTCGTGGCACTGAGTTGTCCTATCGTTTATTGACCATTTACTGTACCTGACATTAAGGTATTTGAGACACTTCATTTTAGGGCTTAGACCATCCAGAGTTTCCAGCTGGTTGTCTCGAAGGTGAAGCGTAATTACGCGCTCCAGATTGTCCAAACCCTCAAGACGTTTAATTACATTTTGGGCCTGGATGAAGAGCAGAAATATCGATAGTGATTTGGACAAATGCAAGGAACAGTAAACAATTCAGTGTATTAAAATTACCAGATATAAATGTTGCAGGCTTGGGATATTTATGCCATTAGTTGTCTCCAACTGGTTTCCCCTCAGCTCCAAAGTTACCAGGTGAGCAAAACAGGCACCCCGAAGACTCAGTGTCTGAAGCCTGTTCCCTGTCAGAGAGCTTCCAAGGTTTTTCCAAATATACACTTTGGGTTTGCTCATGAAAATATTTCTAATAAGAGTATGTTGTATTTAAGGAAAAGTAAAAACTCTGGTGATGTTGTTAACCTGTAATTTAGGGAACTCTTCTAATATATAAGCAGCACTGGCAACATAAAACATTCAACTTTGACAATTACAAAGTTTTAAAAAAAATCAACTGACTTGTGAGATTGAGAGTCTCCAAGGCAGGTCCAACCAGATCATTGAGATCTGTTATTCGGTTTGCTGCCATGTTCAACCACTGCAGGTAAGCCAACAGGGTAAAAAGCTTGCCAGTGTGTTCCACAGCATTGTGGTCAACCTGTGGGAAATTACACGTTAGAAGGAAGTGACTGAGAAACCCAATGGAACTGAACTAAGAAGAGCGCCCCTTGCCTTCAACCAGAGCAGATGTGTGAGGGATGCCAGAGGAGAAAGATCCATCAGATGATTATTGGATACATCCAGAAAACGTAGGTGAGTGTAACTGCTGATTGCAGTTATGTCGTTCAGTCGTCTTGGAAGTACAGTAGTGTCAAAGGCAAAATTATGATTCAAATCAATCACAATTAATGGGAAACATCATGAACTTCACAGGTATATTCAGTCAGTGTGAATCTACTTACTTATCTACAAGGTCCAGCTTTACAAATGCATGTCCAAGTCCATTTCCTATTTGGCAGAGCAACGAGAGCCCCCGACTTACGGTTTCTCGGGTCAACTGGGAAAACTTGATGTGTGAGAAGAATATTAATCACTGATTATACACATCAATGTTGAGAATCCCTAGTTTTAAAAACAACAACTAGGGATTTAAAAGTGAAAAAAGATAAAAGTTAAAAAAAAAAAAAAAAGGGGGTGGCAGTGGCTCAGTGGTAGAGCGCAGTAGAGCGGGTCGTCCAATGATTCAAGATTGGCGTTTCGACTCTCGCTTCCGCCCAAAACAACACCAGGAGGAAGTGTCAGCTCACGTCCAGAGCACTGCCAAGGTGCCCTTGAGCAAGGCAAGGTCCCCCTTACAAGTTACTCATTTGGGCGCACCATAAAGGAGCTGCCTGCCACTCTACCTCCTCTGCATGCATATAGGCCCCCTTTGTGTGTTTGTGTGTTCAGGGCCTGTACACAAACATATACATGCATGATTCAAAACTAACTAGTGTGTGCCACTAATTTCCCTGCGGGGATTTAAATCAGTACATAAAAAAACAAAAACATTTAAAATCTTTTTTTTACTGCAGATCAATATTTTGGCAGGGGCCCCTCCTTTAAGATGCTTTATAAAGGGAGAGTAGAGTAGAACTTTATTCATCCCTTAAGGAGGTTCCGTCAGGGAAATTAACTTCTCCGTCACACTGCACACAGCACAGTGAGTACAAAAACAAACAAACAGTAAAAGCACACAGAAAGTAGCATTATTACATGGAAAATACTTAAAGTACTGAAACTTTTCAGGTTCCGGATGATCATCCCAAGAATTACAATTATGTAAACTACATCTGAAACACACAAAATCTCTTGACATGTTGTGCATGTTTCCACATGACATTCCATTGAGTCTATCTGTAATTTCAACGGTCGAAGAATCCGTGTAACTGTATTTTGGACAAACCAGTCGGATGGCTAAACTTGGCTTACCTGCTCTTCATCTGTACAAATTTCTTCACACCCCTCAATTTGCAAAATGTCTGACATCTCTTGCCAGTATAGAGTTGAACGATCAGTTGTCACAAAAAACTGCCCTGGCTTTAAAACCACGTCAGTCAGAAGCACAATTCATCTATAAAACTTCATGAATTAATTTGCAGTCAAATCCGTGAACGTGTAGCTATATCTGTGGTTTTGTCTGAGCATGGCAGTGCAACCCAAGATCCATGTTTGTTGTAGTTGCCATGGGAACACAGCTGGAGCATGACTTGGGTCAATAACTCCTAAACGCATTACTGCCACACGAATCCCATTTGCAACAGCTAAACAACACCGCAAGCGACAATGTTGCTCCAGACTTCAAAAAAAGGAGTTGCACCACATTCCTCTGTCTCAATGCCGATTTACAAAGATAGATCTTTGGAAATTTGAAATCAGCATGTTGAAATTATATTGTTACAGATTACAGGTTTGCCAAAGAAAGACATCAAAAGGACATAAGTGTGTTATTTTGAACTCTTTTATACAAAATTGATGAAAGTCACATTATTAAACACCCAGAATTGTAATTAGTGAATTCCTACCTGCCTCTGGACAAACTGAGAAAACGAGACACCCATAATAACACAAGCATGTGGGTTTAACAAAACCACACAGTTCATTAACAGATATCATTCTGTAAACGGCATGTAATTCATTTCAGAAAAAAAAAAGATTGTGCATAGACAGTAATATTAAAAACTACGATTTGCTGCTATAACATTTCAAAATTGGTATTCAATTGCAATTATATATGTATATACATATGTATATGTAATTTGAATTATATTTAAATATATCGGTTGTTGCAGTATCAAAATGAAAACAAGAAGTTTCTGTAAGTCATGAAAAGCAGCAGCCTTGTTACCACTACGTAATTCTAAAATAATCTTTTATCACTTACAAGGATGAATTTGTCAAATACTCCAGATGCACCCTGTTGCTGCTGTGAACAGTTGCACCATAATGCATTGCAGGAAATCAGCTTCTAGAAGTATCTTTGAGTAATCTTATCCCATTGCTCATAGGAAAAAGCCCACATTCATGCACTATACCTGGATTTACATGTTGCAACCACATTCTTCAAATGCAACAGGAACATTTTTATTAAAGTCAGGGGACTGGGACAGGCTACAGATAAATATTGCAAACATTTCATGCCCTCTTCTTAAACCATGTCAGAAGCAGTGTGTGGTATTGTCCTGTTGGAGTGACCAGTGACAGCAAAGCATCAGCTTCCAAACAGACGTTTTCTTCTACATTTTTCTGATATTGAATCCATCTTGGTCTCCAAACGCTGCAGTTTTCTTGTGTCTGAGGACACTGAGCAGGTCTTGAGCATCACTAGGCCGCAGTCATTCTTCAGTGCAAGTATGGTGGTTCTTTTGGGGTGGCTTTTCCTCTACTAGAAAAAAAGATGAGCCATAATCCAAGTTATTTTTGATTCACCACTCCAAACAATTGCATCCAGAAAATCATGTGGATCACCTTGATGGTTTTGAGCTTACTCTACTGTCTTGTGCTTGTGGGTCAGCGTTGGTGTACAGCTTGAATTTTAGGCATGCAGCCTTTTTGTAAGTATACTGTAGGTTGCAATAAAAATTACTAACTGCTCAAGTAAGTCTGTAAAGGCCGAAAGCTCGGTATCTGATTTGCCAGTGCATGAAGCATATTATTGTGGGGGATTTGAGACAGTTGTATTTAGTTAAACATATTTCCCCCACACACATACGCTCAGTAGATTGTATGTATATATACACACACACACATATACTATATACATTCACACACTAATACATACATAAGTATATACATACACATATATCCATGTACACAAACATACACACACCTATGCACAATGTATATATGTATATATTACATATACATACATATACTGTATATACATCTGTATACAGTTAATTTTACCTCAAGAAAGTAGTATATCCCTGGGGTGTGCTTCGAGAAAAAACATTACGTTTATGCATCCCAAAAGTAATAGAATATACTGTAGAAGCGTACACAATGATTGAATTTTTACTATAGTACAATATAAAAACTATACAAAACTGTCAATTTAAATGAATTTATTAATAACAACATAACTTGGTCAGCCAAGAGGGGATAGATTGGGGGGGTGAAGGCAGGGAGATACTTTGTGGGGGTCCTTGGTGTAAGTCCATAGTTCGGTTCATCCCCCTATTCTTATGCTTCCTTTTTATGTTACGTGTACTTATCCAAGTATGAGTCTCGTGACGAGACACTCGCGGGAGATCAAAATATAATACCGATTTCCAGGTTCGAAATTTAAGTGGAGAAATGGAAGAATTGCGAGTATTTTTGTTGAATTGAGGTGCATTTAAAGCTTGCATCCCAGGGAAACATGCTGTCTGATGATCGTGCGTCCCTGTCAGAAAATGTGTGTCAAAGACGCGAGGATGCACGCAATTGAGAACACTCCATATATATACACACACATATACATATATATATACATATATATATACATATACTATATATATACACACATATATATATATATATATATACATAAACACACACACGACTGATACATAACATACTGTACACTAAAATATAATGGTGCTGAATAATTTTGCTTCCAACTGTCTCCTAATGATTACTTTATCAAAAGCAAATGTTACTAAACCGCAATGAGCTTATAACACAAGCTCTGAAGCAAGAGAGAACTCAAAACTGCAAACTTTAAGAAAGCAAAAAAGTGCATTCTGTGCAATATTGTGACATCCACTGCTCGAGTTCACCGTGAAATACCACTGTTGAGGAAAGTGGTTTCTCTACTACTTTACACCTGTGAGTGATTCACGACAAAAGACGTATTTAATATACGTCTCCTCATTGTACTGCCCAAAACGTGAGCGTTCAGGGTGAATGCTCACTCTAATTGCATGTTGCGCAGTAGAACCTTTTTCACTCCTCCCTGCAGCATTCTGGCACCGAGACTGGTGCCAGAAATTCCATCACTAAAAAACACAAAAGGATTTCTTATTTTAATATCAACTTGTCAGAACACACATTACTGAAATAGAACTACCAGACAAACAGTACAAACCAGCATGAGCCTTTCTACTCGTAATGTGACCAATACCTACATGCGGCTCATCTTCATCTTTTTAGGATCAGGCATTTCAGTTCTGTCCATTAACCGCTGCAAAAAAAAAACAACAACAAAAAAACAGGACAGTGAAATCAATATTAACACAAGTTGGTCAGTAAGTAACATTTAATTTTATGCTGAATGATTGACCACTATATTTAGACCCAGAGGCTTTACCAACCTCTTTGCCTCCAGCTTCCTGTAAGACTCTTCGCTGCTCCAAGTTTTGCTGAGGGCAGACAAGTAAGAAGTGCAATTTTATAAATAGTTACACAAGATGTGACATTAGGTTTTTTGACAAGACCTAAGATACTTTTTCAATGTAGTCACTAAAACAAAATTTGATTTGGTCTTTGTTTAACAAATAGTTCAAATTCACAACTGATTTAAAACCTGTCTACACTAGTGGATAAATGTTTCACCAGACGGTACATAAAACTGCATCTTGAGATTTTTACGTCTCTTACCAGTCCACTTGGCTGGAGAGTCAAAAAGTTAATTTTGGATCCTGGAGTGAATCATATTCATATTGCTTTAATAACCACCTTATGTAGCTCAGAGAGCTGCTGGTGCCTAATGAGGGCCTCTTTGCTGGGGAACTGCCTCCGACATAGAAGACACGCAAGTTTAACCCAGTCAGTCATTCTCCCTTCTCTGTCATCTCTCTCTCCTCCCTCTTCTTCACTGTCGGTTTCTCCACTGTAGGCAGCAACCAGACTCTGCTGCTGAGGTGGAGAAAGCTACCAAAATAAGGTGAAAGTGTGAATGTAAGAAAACAAAAGCACATACAGACATTAATTTAGCACTGTTACCAGGTTCTGACCTCGGCACTTTGTCGAATTTGGTCAAGAAACATCTGTGGTCGCTCAGACAGGGCTCCCTGCAGTACAAAAAGGAAAAACAATCGATGGGATTGTCTAAACATCGTATTACAGTAGTACATTATTCAAAATAACATCAGTATTTTGGTAGAATAATTCTAAGCAATAATCTTCCAGTTGACAGGCAGTATAGCCCCAATCTGTATGATGCTTTGGTGTACTCCACCTTTTTCTCCAAAACGGCATAGCCTGCATCAGCACTAGCAGACTCCCGGTGGTCGTCTGGGCGACTGTGTCCCGGTGCTCTATTGTACCCAGGTGGTAAGGATGTGGAGCCGATGGCAGGGGAGGAAACCGATCGCATGTTCTCCTTCTGTCTATTGAGACTCTTTGCCCAGCGCTCCATGTCTTTGGCAATCTTTTAAATTACACACCAGAGATTCAAGATAAAAAGGTGAACTGAATGAACCAACAAAGATTTACGGTTTTCAAAAATTGTATTCTGTAAGACCAAAATACTGTGATATTCATCCTGATATAAGTGATATTCATCCTGATACAAGTTTTTTCAGTTCTACATAAATATAAATATCACATTCTTCATGAATTCAATGAAAAATTAATTACATTTTGAATTATGTACACTATAATATTAAAACAAAATAATAGGAAAAAGAATAAGAGAATTTACTCATATTTTTTTATTTTTATTTTGTAAAGCTCATGCAGAACTTCAGGCTTGTTTTAAAATATGTAACATCAAAGAAAGACTCAACCCTGTTCTGCTGCATTATTTAAATCTGTGTGACAGAAAACCCTCTCCTGGCCGGAGTTCTTCTGTTTAAAATGTCCGCATTCTCTGTCAGATTTACTCTGAGCCACTACTGACTGCACATGGACAGCATCTTACAATCCAAATCAGTTGTTCTTCAATAACTACTGCATTCGCCAAGACCACATATTTAAAATTTTGTTTAGGATGTATAGTCATCTAATACTAGGTGTTATTCGCAAGATATTAAATTTTTTCTGTGCAGTTACGTAATGAAATTCAACAGTTGTATATGTTATTCTGTCTATACTCTCTATAAAATTGCACAAATTTCAGATAAAAAAAACAACAGCTACATCAAAAAAGATGCTCCATGCAGGTGTTAGTGCTGAAGAGCCTCTATCCAATATATAAAGTACCTGCTGAGCAGTTTTATTCTTGGGCTTGTCTTTTTTCTCCTTGCAGCCAGCAGAAGCGAACAGCGAGTCAGATGGGGTTGTGCTAATGGGAGCACCTTCTGCATTTGACTGGTCAGCAGAAGCAGCAATGTAGGTTTGCTTCACCCCATCCCAGTACATGTACAACTGAGTGTGAGTGTTGTAGTAATACTGCAAAGAGGGGCAACCAGAAGCTGAGTGATGCTGAGAAACATATAGTGTCTTTCAAAGAGTACAGATTCAATAGCAGTTCACTGTCTGCCCTTTACCTGGGAGGTTGGATCATAGTAGAGTCCTGTGAGTGGGTCATAATAGTAGCCAGAACCTTCATCGTAATGGTATGTGGATACATCTGGCACAGCTACATGAAAAAACACAGGCAACTTTTGCACAGTGATTCTTATACAACATGGAATTGACTCACTCAGTGTGGGCTCTGTCACAAAAGGGACATCTATTTGCTGATGGCAGAGAACTTTTTTTTTTTTCAAATAAAAACAAAATACCTAAGCCATCTGTGTAACCACTTAGTGACTGAACATTACAAATACATTCTCAACCAGCAGAGACCAAAGGACAAAAAAGCCTTACGGTACTGCTGCAGCTCGTGCTCAGTGCCTGGGGTTGCAGGTTGGCGGGGAACCACTGCTTGCGGTTTACCCACAATCTCAACCTGGAAAAACATAGCCGAAGAACATTAAATAAATAATATAACAATGCAAGAACAGAACAGATTAGTAGTATACTGTTTAATGTTATACAAACTTGTGTGGCCGTAGCTGCTGTGGCAGCTGTTTGTTTAGGAATGAGAAGCTGATGCATGACTGCTGATCGAGATGTCACTGCCTCAGACGAAACAGCAACTGCACATGGGTAAGCAAATAAAGACAAATTAAGTTTGAGTGCCCCTCAGTTCAAAAATATAAAGTTATACAGATCATGACACACTCTTTATACTGAAGAAATCTGACACCAACCTGGGGCAGTTCCTCCCGTGTACGTCCCCGTCAAGGGTAGTCCAGCATTGGGCAAAGCAGCAAGAGTGACATCTGCCTGGGCTTTCAGAGTTGTACCATCTATCCCAGAGAATTCATTTCTTTCTCTACTGTATGTTACTGCAGCCCCTTGCTGATACACTGCTGTATCTGTACTCTGGCCTCCACCTGGTCCATTCTGGGCCGCCTGACAATGAAAAATATATTATAAAAATGTAGCATAAAAACATGAAGTTTTGCCATATGGTAGTGTACCCACACCAACAGCTGGCATCCATGTAATGAAGACTTGAATACACATGAAGCTTCAAATTCACACGAACATCTTCAATCCAGCAACAATGTGCACCTATACAAGATTAATGCTGGTTTCAAGGTAGACACAATCTTCCCCTTCTGTTCCTCAGTTCCTCACTGCCTAACAATAACACATTTAATTGGCTATAAGACTTCATGATGTCAAAGAGGAGTTGAAAATTGAAAAGAAAGTGCTGCTAAATTGTCATTTAATCCTATGAGAGATTTGAGTTTAATTTGAATCCTTACTAGCCTATGAATTCTTGGTTTATGGCTGAAGGCCCTGTGTACAGTAAGGTCAGTGACATTTGAGCTCCAGAATTAATGTGTCTGCCACAGCTGTGACAGGGTTTAAACACATAATACAATGATGAACAGTCAGAGATAAGTTGAAACCTCATTTTTGTTATTTAGACATGTTACCTGTGTGACGGCCCACTGTGCAGCAGCTATAGCCGTACTGGCCACTGTGGCAGCACTCACTCGGTTACTATCCGTCAGGAACACATCACTGGTGTGGTGAAGATGCACAAAGAGGGTTAAAGTGTTTTTTTGTCAACATACATTTCACAACAGCTTTTCTTGTGACGATTTAAAAAACAAACAAACTGCAAAACTATCTTCAGGCTAAGAATTTATTTTAGGTGACCACCAAAAGGTAGTTCTGATCCACTTGACTGACACGACCAACTGAGTATCGAAGTGGAACCATGATCTCTGATTGAATTATTATTCATTACACAACAGCAATAATGTGCAATGCTCTTCAGTTCTTTGCAGCAATGTTGCAGTACCGTGAGCTCCTACCGTTTCGAGCCTTTCGCAAACTCCACCACAACAGTTTTTCCATCAATAGAGAGCGCTGGCTGTAGGGCCTGCAAGATCTGCAGCAGCTGAGACGCCTCCTGGTGACAAAAATTTGTAGTTAGTAGTGGTCACATTTTTTGCCGGTGCATATAGGAATGTTAATGATGCGCTTATTGAAGTATTAATGCACTAAAACTTTGAAGTTGAGTGTAAAGTTTGGTGCTAGTGAAAGACAATTCTGACATACTTCACTATAGCACTTGTTTCATGTGTGTCTCTTTCATAATTTTTCTCACCACAATTGTAGAGAGCTGGAGAAAGGCAAAACCCCTGTTGAGATGAGTGTGCTTGTCCTTGATTAGGCGAACATTGGAAGTAGAAAGAGTTGCAAATGGGGCCAAAGCTGATATGATGGCTTCCATTGAGGTATGAGGGCCAAGGTTTCTCAGAATCAGAGCTGGTAGACGATGGGATGGGAGAATAATATATTATTTGACACAAGATTTAACAATTTAAGTACCTGGTGACAAATAGTGCTAAAAATGATAAAGTATTGAGTAACAGATTGTCATGCAGGGTAAAAGTGACAATAAATAGACTCACTGTCATTGGCGGTATCTGCCTGCTGTGTGGTCTGGCAAGGGTTGACAGTAGGAACAGAAGTGTAGTAAGGTGCTGGCAGGGGCAACAATCCTTGGGACCCCTCTTTTTGAAGACCACCAGGGAAATCTCTCTGCAACTGAGGCAGCTTTAGTTCAGCCTCTAGAAAAGACAGAAAATAATTATGGTCAACATCACTTTATGTGTGGCACCTACAGTATGTATGTAATAGGCATAAGAGGGTGCAAAAGCTATAATATCTTAATTATAGTAGAATGCAGCTTACCTGATTTGGGCACGCTACATTTGAAGCACTTCTCTCTCCTTTTGAAGTTTTGCACACCACACTGCGGGGAAGATTGTCTCCTGTTAAAAAAACACTTTAACACCTAAAAGAAGAATTTTGATACTCATTCAAACATGCTTCAAAAAGCAAACACGCAACCTTGTTACATAGCCAGTCCTCATTGGCACGTGGTTTTGGGTCACTGTAGTGCATTGACACTCGCTGCCCCATAATCAAGAGCACTCCCTGAAAGAAAAATACAGAGGGAGAGAGAGGGAACAAAGAATGATTATCGGTAATATATCAGCCACGCATGCCAGAGAAAGGCCTCAACTCACCAGAGATGAAAGGGAAGGAAAGAGAGGAGAGGTAGAGAGGGACAGAGAAAAAAAGCTGAAAGAAAGGGGACACCAGAGAAAACAGCCTTCAGCTTTAAGAAATTGGGACGGACTGAGATGGTGTGTAGTGTGTGCACGATGTATATGTTCACTTATGTCATCCCTCCCCCCTTAAGGGGAAACCTTTCCACATTTTTTCCGCACATCTCATCCCGCTGCCTCCTTCTCCGATCACAATCCCCATTCCATCGATAACTACCCCGATCACAAAGATTGAAGAAAATTAAACACTGCTGTGGTTCTGATTAAACATAGAACAGAACATGGGAGAAATTTAATCCACACTCTCATACTATTTGAGAGGTGGTGCTGTAGACTTGGGAGAGAGAGAGAGAGAGAGAGATGAGAGGAAAGAAAAGTTCTCTGCTAAAAGAGGAGCTTGTTTTGAACAAATGACAAGCAAATGTGACTGGGAGGGTCATGTCATGAAAACTATGTCACTGGGCCGCAGACAGACAAACATCAGCGGGAGGTGAATTTGCCCCTTATTGGAATTCTGTTTGAGTAGAAAGAAATGATTAATTTTCCCTCAAAGTTAAGACTTACTTACCTAAAAATAAGTTTTCTGTCTGTATTCCTATATCATACTGAAATGCAACAAGTGCACATGAGAAGGCATGATGTGAATGTACATTAGTCCTGATTCCATTGCATATGTCCCATTGCATGTGTGTGTATATATGTGTACAAGTGTCTGTGTAGGGGAGAGTGACCTGGTTGGTCTCCATCCAGCGGGTGGCCTCCTGTATGACATTAAACTCGACGAAGGCGAATCCTCGGCTCTGACCTGGACACCGCCCAGCGCCATGGTAACCGAACAACAACAACAACAACATAACAACGCAGTGAGGGGTTAGTGCTTCATGTCCAGAGGGGAGAGAGACAGAGAGAGAAACCCTGTATCAGCACTAATAAAATAAATGATTGCTTCCTCTCCTCCTTGGAAATACCACACTTGACAACCAGTTGGACAGCTGGCCTCAAATTCTCTGCAAGGGTGGGAGGACGCAAAGTCAAGTATCTCAACAGGGTCAAGTAAATAGGGAGAGAGGGAGAATCCTATCCACTCATCAGTTTGAGTCTGAGCTCTTTAAAATTATTTAAAATGATGAAGCACCCAAACAGAACACAAACACAAAGACACACAAAAGCACATGCATGCATATCTCTGGTCCTCTGAGAGTAATAGAGCAGTTTGTACTATGTAATACTGTGGTGTCATATCTCATCTAAAACTCTCAAGACATAGATTGGCTACAACAGTGCACATTTTCAACTTAAAATTTCATTTAAAAACAATATTCATTATATTACAAGTTAAGATTATCACTTAAACATTTTAAACTGATCGCTTTATAAGTGATGTAGGGGTGAGAGACAGCAGGGCACGGGACAATGAGTGTTTTAGTCAGACAGGACTACTAAGAGACAACAAGTGAGTTAAAGGCAGAGGTCATCAAGGAACATTTTAGAAAAGGGCACTTTTTTAAATAACATTGATGACGTTCATGTAGCTGAAAAGTAGCTGCAACTATGCTGTCTGCAGTTGTCAGTGTTTTTAGGTATACACCAAATTCCACCACATTGACATTTTCCTTTATTTCTTAAACAGCAATAAAAACCCACTAAAGTTACTTTCTGAGTAGCAACACCTCGAGCCACATCAAATCAAAGAAGTTATACAACAATAAGTATATTATCAATACCAGTCAAATGTTAAACATGGCAATTATGAACTGAATAAAAGAAGAAGAAAAATTCGCCTTCATTCAGCATCAAGAGCACCAGAGCCACAGCACAGGACAGCAGGAGTGAGGTTTCATTCATCAAGTGAGGATAATCAAGAGAGTTGAAAGACAAGAGGAGGCTAGAGGATTTGGTGTCAAAGTAAAAGCTCTGATTTGGGCAGTACGCTCGGCTGAAACCAAAGGCTAATAGGAAATGTGATCATGTTAATGTGTCAATCTGTAAACATTGTTGTTATTGGCAGCATCTGGACGCAACACCTCTAATTTTACACACACACACACACACACACACACACACACACACACACAAAATTGAACCTGTCAAAATGGATCCTGCAGTGAAAGCTCAATAAGACACACAGAAGCGGTGATTCCCAACACAGTCGTAAGCAATCACATTAGATGCTTTACACAAGTGTCACTGAAGAACAAATCTATTTTTTAAATTTGTACTAATACTGTTGTAACCAGCAACAAACTTTCCTCACTGTAGCATCCAAAGCTGCAACATGCATAAAAAATTATTCTTACCCCTGGCAAAAGTGGACTTTATATTCACCCAGAAAGTGTTTGATTGGAAATGACACAGTCATCTACCAGAAGATAAATCCATGTACAAGAGGCATCACTGTATGAGAAAAATATTTCTCAACTTTTTTTTCCATTTGAACAAAACAGTATTCTGTCCAAAAATATTCATATCTTTTGCAAACTGTCACAGTTTGAAAACCGTGGGAAAAGTTCTTGACCATGTGAGAAAGTCCAAGCTGTTCTTAAGCATTTTAATTACCGTACTATGATTCCATGGGAACAGCTGTTCTAACTTGATGGGTGAAAAACAGCAGCTCTCTGCAGCTGCTTTGTGGATATCATGAACACCACGTCTCCAGATAAGGCACACAAAAGTGCTCTTGGCCTTTAAAAATGCTCATCTTGACAAAGATGATGACTTGTGCTCTTCTGTCTTATGATCAGAGGAAACAAAAATTGAATTGTTTGGCCACAATGATGTATAGATGATTTGGGAAGGCAAATGGCACACGCACGCACGCGCGCACGCGCACACACACACACACACACACACACACACACACACACACAATTAAGGCAGTGCGATGGTGGATGAAGGGCAGCCTTCTCCAGCTACTAGTTCACACACCATATTTTTGGTCCACGCTGGTCTTGAACCACCATTCTGCAGCCATTCATCAAGATTCTCAACAACAGTATCAGACAGTCCTCAGACACAGTGACCCAAAATACACAGCAAAAGAGGTGAAGAAATGGTAAACGGACAAAAACAATGTGTTACAGTAGGCCAGCTAGAATTCTGATCCAAATCCAATAGAGAAAATGAGAAAAGAGCTAAAGATCAGGTTGACGGCAAGGAGACCTTCCAACCTGAATGAACTGGAGCTCATTGCTAAAGATGAATGGGCAAAAACACCAGTGGAGACACACAAAAAGTAGTTCAAAAATTATAGGAAGCATTTGAGCTGAAAAAACTTTTTCTATTGATTATTGTGAAAGGTATAATTTTGGACATTATTTTTCTATAACGATGCCTCTTGTACATCGTCTTATTATCTTCTAGAAGACTGTTATTTATATCCAATCAAGAAAAAAAACTTGCTGGTTCAATAGAAGTATATTTAAGCCCAAATTTGCCAGACATATGGATACAGTAGTTTCAAACCTAACAGTATATTCTAAAGCTCTGACATACAGTAGACATCAAATAGCAAGAGTGACAAACATAACCAAGCAATTTATGCTATTGCTGCTCATTTCTAAGCTGACAAACATAGCTTGCAAAATCTGTTCAACACATCACACTTCAAGGTGGGTGAAGCAGAATCATGGAAAGCAAGGATGACAAAGAAACCTTAAGCCATAAAGATCTACATCCTGTGGTTGTTTACACAAATTCTTTACTAAAAGCAAATTAGAGCCACATTCAGCAGCCAGCCTTGGGCTTGTCCAGTTTGAATGCACCATAGGCATCTCAGAGAAGGGAATTTGTTTCTGCATCTTTGTGCAATGCCTGTCTGAAAGATGCTATAGAAGCATACATACTGAAGATATTTTGATGAGGAAAGTAGCAAAATTACCTATAGAAGCAGACAGAAAAAAATTCAACAAGTAATGTCACCTAGGGATGCTTGATCTATTGCAAAAACAATGAATTATTGGTACTACAGCCAAACAATAAAGCTGATTTGAAGGAAGCCAAATTTCTTTAGCCAACTTTGATTAACAACGACAGAATCTATACCCTTGGAAATAGTAGAAAGAGAAATGAAATTAATAATTTGTGCCAATAAACAGATGAAGGAAAGGAAAAAGCAAAGCACACCATTGTGTAAACGTCAAACTGCTGCACTTGGATGGAGTCATTCAGTGCAGACTTGACCAAACATGTTTTCACCACTGTGGATGTTTCTTACTGTAGTGTCAATGAAGACAACATGATTTGAAATCAGCAACACGACTTCCACTAGTCGAAGAATTCCTTTACACTGAATCCGATTAGAGCTAAGGAACATTAAATGATCCATCTCTGCTCACTAATATTATAGTCTCCCTAATCCTCAGTTATTAACTTCTGCACATATATTTTTTTGGTTATTCCTTTAGTACTTGCATGAGAAGCAGGGACTTACTGTTCTGTGTTTAAAACATCCAAATCATCACTAACGTAACCAAGTCCTTATTTGCAAATATGCACATGTAAATTAGTTCTTTTGCATTAGCAATCCACATATGCTTATTAAGAAAGACAATGTCAGAAGGAAAGAAGGAAAAAAGAAAAAAAACCCATATAGGTGTCCTTTATTCATTAGAGAATGAGCAGATAGGTCACCTGCAAAAGCAATGAAAATCAGAGTTGCTGACGGATGATGGAAACACAAAAAAGGAAAGTAATTAAGAGAACAAATTCAGTACGAAGCGTAAGTTCTCACCTGAAGACTTGTTCCTCATGAGACGAACTTCTCTGGGCTGGATCCCCTGATCCTGAAGTTGTGACCGGATCTATTAACGACAGAAGCATTACATTATCGAATTTTACAAGCAAACAGGTGTTGAGACCAACAGTCAAAACACACCTTCAAGGCATTAAAAAAAATAAATTGAAAGTAACATCTTTTCATCTTATTTTGCTCACGTATTTTATTGTACACAAGCGAAGAATTTTTTTTTTCATTTTTTCATTTATCTATCTGCTGTTCTATCAAGTAGATACATGTATATGTACAACACACACATATATACAAGTATATATTATATATACTGTATATATATACACACACATACATATAAAGTCTCGATCTGTGCATTGCAGTACTGTGCCTAAAGGCTGAAGTTTTAATTTTATTTCAAAATGTGAATGTTATGCAAGTATTGAAGGAAAAGACCCACTGATGTATTGTTAATGCAGCACACCATAAAAGATTTTCAGACAGCTGACCAAACCAGTTTTTTCTTTAAAAAAATAAATACATTTTTAATTAAAGGGAAAGGCCATAACGGTCTAAAAATTACCCTGCACTAGATAATCTATTTAATAGACATGGTAGTTTATTTCACTTGTATTTCTTAAAATAATTTAATTATGAAAAAAATACAATAAATAATGTTTGCCTCATTGTTTTGGCCAAGAGTAGACCCTTACCTCACTGGCAGTGGCATTGGGTGGCAGCATGCGAAGCATTATGATGTTGCTTGGCCTTTGGTTGTGGTCTAGATCTGAACGGTAGTCCTGGTCTCTCTGATCCAACTCCTCAAGTGATAAATCTGGAGCAGAGCTTCCAAAACTAGGCTCCTCTGTCCCCACTAAAAAGGTCTGAATAGAACAGGAACTATTAGCAACTAAAGTCAACAAAGAAATGCAATTGTAGTAGCCTTAAAAAGAGAAGAGTTTTGACTTACACTCTTTTTCATTGGACCATGAGAGAGCTTGTCTTCTTCCCTCTGCTTTGTCTGACTGTATTCGATCTGTTCTGAATGGATAGCACCATAACACCAGTTGCCATCTCTACTCCCACAAGGTGGGGGTGTGTTTTCAGAAAAGCCTCTTCCACCATTCCCCAGAACTCTTTCCTGCAGGCCAGGCTGCAAATGATCAAACTCCTGTCTGGATCCCTCCTCCTCTCTGTGGGGCAAAGGAAGGGCTAGATGAGGCTGCGGTTGAGTGCAAGGGGGGCACAGGTGTCCTTTGCCTTCACGCCCAATGTTCCCTTGTCCACCTCCTCTCTGGGGAAACCCCGGCCGGTTTTGGAAGTCATGGACATTGTGTGACGTCTCTTCGTGGTTGTATGGTCTATCTGTGTCCCCGTCTCCATCCTCTGGGCCATAACCCCTGTAGTCCATGTCCCGAAAGTTGTGATCATTGTGGGCGTTACCATAGCGACCTGAGCGGTCACCTCGCCCTCTCCTCCAAGCAAAGAAAGACACACTTTTAACAGATGCGCTCATTTGGAGGTAAAGGTCTGTAGCTAATGTGTAACTCACCTCCTGTCATACTCCATGCTGACGCAAGGAATTCTCTCCTGGTCTCGGTCTTCTTTCTGTTTGGTTACACCATTAGATTTCCTGGCAGTGCGTCTAAATGAAAGCAAACGAAGTTCTGTCACCACGTTAGCTGTTTATACGGACCATGTCTTCTCAAACTTTAAAGAAAACCACTTCTGTCACTGCTTTTCGAACTATTACTGTAACCAAAAGCCAACTATTAACAAATGTAGGGTTGTACTCCACAACTAATACACATGTGTCTACACAATGCACTTGTTCATCAATAAGAGCCTAAAAGGAGTATTCAACAATGACGTACAGCGGTCATCTCGGCTAGCAGCCAAGCTAACTGTTTTAGCCTGAGGTTGGTTAGCACAGACGCCGTCTACAAACTCAGTGCTGTTGACTGAACAACTAAAGTTATGGGTTCATTTTCAGAGACTTACCAGTGCCCCATATAACCAAGTAGTAGTTCTTCAAATGTCACGACGAAGCTCAGGTTTAAAAAAAAAAAAGGACTCCTATTTATCCTTAAACCAAGTGTAAATATTTTTCTTGCAAACCAAATGTAAAATGGCCACAGGAAGATATGTCAAAGAAGGCGGGACATCGAGCCGACTTTGATATCTGATTGGTGGTTGGATTTCAGGTAGAAGATGATTCGACGAGACAAGCGAGCAAACCGAATTACCCCATGACTGTAAAACTTGAAGGACTTCAGTGTTTTGAGGAGCGTTCCCTTATCAAAGAAAAAGAACTGTGTAATAATTATGTCTATGGTTAATAATTCCATTTATTTAAAAAAACAAATAGAGAAATAATAAATCATAATCCTTATCATGTAAGTATGCAGCGAAATGTCGACTGGATAAACAAATGACACTGATTGCAACAAACGGCCCTAATATAAGCTTTATTTGGAAAAGAAAATCCAGAACCCTTAAATGTTATAATACAAAAATCAAATTGAAAAAAAAGTTAATTAGCCCACCACAAATCTGCATCCCAAGCTTTCCGTTCAATTATTGAAACCAAACAATACAACAGTTTACATTTTTTTACATAACTGACACAAACTAAGAAAAACTAGAATAAAGTGATGAGACTAAAAAAAATAGAGACCTCAGCATTAAAACACTCTTGAACAAAAATAACAAAGAAAGGATAGGGCCAGTTCAGTAAAATACAAAGTTGCAGTACACAACAATAATGTCCTTAAAAAGCTTTGTAAAACAGACAGTACATAATAAAGTAATAACATAAGCCTATAATCTGTATGAGACTATTTAACTTAACTACACCACTCAAAATTTGATCCACTCATTAAAAGTCAAATGAATCTCAATACTCTGAAGAAGATCCAAAAAACTGATATGTGTAACCTGATTGTGCCTCTAGGTATAGTACAATGTCCTCCAGGAAAGTGAAGATTTCAATGTCACTCCGAGTAGCTTCTAATTTCATTAATCATCTGAGCCAGAAATGTGGCCATCAGGGGTAACTTTGGAATGGATGCAAGGGTTTAGGTCAGTGATGAAGGCCTTTCAATGCATACTGTCTGCAGACACGTTGGTAATCACCCACTCAAATACACACATTCACTGCCAATGTAGACCTGTATTACAGAAATCACTACACATCTGCATGCTTGCTTACACAAACAAACAAACAAACAAACAAACAAACACACACACACACACACACACACACACACAAAGACATGCTCTGAAGTACAGTTAAGTAATTCGGTATTGTAAAACATTTCATTCTATTTTGGGCATACCCCTGCATAGCGCTTAGAGTCAGAATATTGAGCCAAATAACTGACAGGGAAAAACATTCAAAAATATATTGTGTGGACTTTACAAATGACAATGACATAGCATCTAAGTTATGAATCCCTACCCCACAACTTAGTTGTCTTGAACACTGCTCTGAAGGCACTACATGTAGGTGAAAGTCCTGTGTAAAGTCCACATGGTTTCAATTCAAATGTAGCTCTTTCTGCTGTCTTTTGCTCTAAAGTCCACACTATCTTTGGCCTGATAAAAAAAAGTCATCATGACATATATTCACACATTCACATATAATCAATTTTAAAACACCCACCACCACCAGCCCAACAGATTTAGATCTAAATCTGAAAGTTGATAGAAGTAAGCAAAATGGCACAAAAGTAGATTCAAATTTTGACCTGGTTTAACTTCCTTAGAATAATTGAGTTTATCAGAAATTAAATATATGAAAAATCATTCAACCTCAACCACCCCAAATATTCTGCCCTATGTCAAATATCATTCGAAGTTTCCTCCTCCATCTGTGCTTGAAGGTGCTTCCTTTTCTCTGAGAGCCTATAACAGAACGCAGCCTGTTTTTTTTTGGCGCTTCTTGGCTTGCAATGCTGCCCTTGTTGCCGTCTCAAAGACTTCTCTCACACCATCTTTGGTTTTGGCAGAACACTCTTGGTAGCAGTAGGCATTGATTTGGGCGGCCATGTCTCTGCCTTGATCACATTTAACTGGCTCCTGAAAGCATGTTGAGAAAAAGGTCAAATATTGAATTTATAGCACTGGGTGTGCACACTGCAGCAAGACATGAGCCACCAGAGGATGACATATAACATAGCCCCTACAAATTCATATAAGAAACAATGGAAAGGTATTCAAAAATAAACAAACCTGTTTCATTTTGGCAAGCTCTCTTTTGGTGTGTTCATCATTGCGCAGATCTTTTTTATTACCCACCAGGATAATGGGAATATTTGGACAGAAGTGTTTGACTTCAGGAGTCCATTTATCAGGAATATTTTCTACAGTGAATACATGGAAAGTGTTCATTAATTAGTGACATGTATAAACTTATCAAAGATAAACACTCATATTTCTTATTTATCGAGAGGGCAAGAAGAAGCCCAAAGAGAAGGTGGATGATGTAGTGAGGGAAGACATGAAGGCAGTTGGTGTTAGAGAGGAGGATGCAGAAGATAGGCTGACATGGAAAAGGATGACACGCTGTGGCGATCCCTAACAGGACAAACCCCAAAGGAAAAGAAGAAAGAAGATGATCAATTTTAACAATGGTAAGGTGTTCAGCATATAGAGGTGTGACTGAAAAGGACAATACCTAAACTATCAGGGCTGTCTACAGAGAAGCACATGAGAATAACGTCAGTGTCGGGGTAGGAAAGAGGCCTCAGTCTGTCGTAGTCCTCCTGACCTGCTGTATCCCAAAGTGCTAGCTCTACCTGAAAAACAAGATTGTTATGAGTTTAAACAATGAATAATGAATACATAAAGAGGGACATTTGAATATGTAATATAAATCACTACATTTGTTGTTCTTTGAGTTGAGCAATATAAATATCTACATAAATATCTCTACTAATACCTATCACTCCAAATATTTCCAAAAAATACCTAATTTATGGGTTTTTTTGCATCATTCATTTTTGCATTTGCAATTGTCATTTTGAGAAATCATTTTGGAAGACAAAATATTGAAAACATATTGAAACAGAAATTAAACTTAATTGGCAACTACTTCAATGACAATTTGTATTATTTTTCAAGGAAAAAGAGTTTTGATAGTATTAAGTAAAAAAAATTCTGATCTCCACAGTCTTGTTATAGAAACTTTATTATTTTTTATATTTGACCGCTGTGCAAAATAAAAACTCTCAAGACTTCATCTTCAACTAGAAAATTAAGATTTCCCCTTAGGTTTTTGAAACTACAAATTATTTCAGTTTGTTTTCTGGTGATAAAATGATAGAGAGGAATAATTACCATGCAAATTGCTAATGTTTTACACATCAAAATTCCTTGAAAAGGCGCAGTCACAAAATAAAATTGTTAATACTATTATTACACATTATGATAAGCATTAAAGCAGACTCTTTAAAGCCCCTGTGTGCTCTCTGTACCTAAATCATAGTCTGTGTTTTAGGTTTTACCTGTTTACCATCCACTTCAATGTCGGCCACATAGTTCTCAAACACAGTGGGGACATACACCTCAGGGAACTGGTCCTTACTGAAGACGATGAGTAAACAAGTCTTTCCACAAGCGCCATCCCCGACGATCACCAACTTCTTCCTAATAGCAGCCATCTATATAAAAATGTCCAAATGAACATAGTACTCATAAAAATTCATCTGAAATCACTATTCTTAACAAATAATGAATCTAAATAGGCTACGTACAATTTCACAAAAGCACCATCATGGTGAAGCAGGATGAATAATATTTAGGTATTATGTGTGTGTGTGTATTATATTGTATATAATATACACACATATATACATACATTCATATACATACATACACACGCACACACACACACATATATACATATATATACATATATATACATATATATACACATATATACATACATATATATACATATACATATATACATATACATACATATATATACATATACATATATACATATACATACATATATATACATACATACATATATACATATACATACATATATATATATATATATATATATATACACGGCTGACAAATATATATACACGGCTGACAAACAAAAGAAGTAGCTGTCTTGGAGTCACATTTCCGTGTTGTGTTCCTATTGCTGCCGAAAGGCTGTTCAGTGTAGCCAGGGCCTGTCAAACAAGCTAACATTAGCTAACAAGAGAGCTAATGAAGTTGTCCATGGATTGGACTGCTGTCATTCGAGGTTTTCTCTCCGAAATTATAACCACAGCGATCATCTCATTATCAGAATACTTCTCTGACAGAAACAACAATCTTTTCGACGTTTAAAAGTTTTTGTTGAATGTTATTACCGCTTGAGGTCTCTCTGTCCGCCTTTCTCCTCTTCCTGGCCGACTACAAATCTCCGCCCACCTCTCATGCGCATGCGTACACTGACGTCATCCACCAGCAGTTGGTGGAGCCTTCACTTACGTCATGTACGTGCAATGACAATAATAACATTCGTCATAAAAATAAGTGTTCAGGCCAGATTTATTTTATAGATTGTTTAAAATATCAATAAAACAATACATTCAAATATGTACAGTTTTATGTACAATAGAAGACACAAATGTAAAAAAAATGGATACTTAGATAGATAGACAGATAGATAGATAGATAGATAGATAGATAGATAGATAGATAGATAGATAGATAGATAGATAGATAGATAGATAGATAGATAGATAGATAGATAGATAGATAGATAGATAGATAGATAGATAGATAGATAGATAGATAGATAGATAGATAGATAGATAGATAGATAGCCTATTTCGTGACAGTGGTGGAGATGCTGTTGCCGCGTCTGTAGAAAAGCACATACGCCTGATTGGTCTGGAGCTGGCTTTCGGACACTGGAGTCACACTGTAGGTGGGAAAATGAAGAGTACTCAAGAAAAAGAGTTTAGATTGCCTCAACAGAAATCATCCCTATAGGGTTTTTAATTTCCAATCTATGAATTGAAATACTGTTGAAACATTTTGATAAGCATGGTGAGTCTCACCTGGAGTCATTATAGAAGCACCACCCATTTTCATCCAAACAGCAGGCTGTGTAGTGGCCCATGTTCACAGTTCCGGTATGGTTACATATTGCATATAAATCATACAGAACAGGGCCTATGAAGAAATAAGGGTTTTGCAAATTACAAAAAATGTAATAAGCCAGTTGTAAGAAATTGTATTTATCTTCAAATTTAAAATTTACAAGTATTATTAAAGTACAGTTCATATGATTTGTATGTACTGTTAATTATGTCACAGTATTCTCCATAGTATTGTAATTGATTGATTATGTGATTTGATGATTATAATATAAATGACAGAAATTTGAAAAAATGTTTTCATTATTTAGTGAGAAGAATACCCTTAAAATTGTGTTGAAACGCTCACACTTTAAAATCTTACATAAAAAATGAAGCATTAACACTTGGAAATATTTTCTGATATAAACATACTGGTAACTATAAATCAATGATTAGTCAATTCCTCAATCTTGCCATGAAATCAAAACAGCCATGATTCAAATAATTTCAAGTTATTCTAAACTCCCTCATGTACAAAAACAAAATGAAAGAAATTTTTTGTTACCGCAGTCGACAGGTCCATAAGGCCCGAGGTCCAGGTTAGTGAGTGGGAAGGATACATGTACTGTGCTTTTACTAATAGACCACCGTGACATCGTAAAACGATTCAGATCTGAATGGAGATTGTTAAGAATCATCATAACCTTCAGCACAAAAGCATCACTCATTGACAAGAGTAAAATAAATACAAGAGCTATTCCAATGGATACGGATGACAATAACCTGGGGAAACCTCTGGATGGACAGCTGCTTGGTACACTCTGTGTGTCTGTTACACCTCTCACACATCTGAAATACACAAATAACAACACACACTTCAACATTTTAGGGCGAGGTGTGTAACTGGTCTACTACACAGGATCAGACAAGCTTTTCAGGAGCTTGTGTTGTCTTTCCACATGAACATGCATCAAGTTACCTGAAAACACTTAAAATTATAGGTTATGGATTGATTAAAAAAACTCATTTCGGATGAAGCTATCCCCAGCTCACGGTGACTTAATGACATTGATTATGCATTCACAATGTTAATTTACCGGTGAATTCTCCTTGTCCAGTTTCTCCTTCTGCGAGAAGAGGTCCAGACAGTCCCTCAGGGTGACCTCCCGGGCAGAACTCCTCTTGGGGATTGGCAGAGACAGATCGCAGAACACATCGAACGTGTTGGAGTAGTGGGAGCACAATGAACAATGGAGTGAGCTCCTCAACTGACCTGAGAATAGGTCTGTGTGAGAAAGGTAGCTAGAGTTATCCATCTTCAGTGAACTTATGACCCAGATGAAACCAATAATTTGCTTTCCTCACCAACTATTCTGCTATCATCTCTCTCTAAGTGTTTCTTCCACATAGCAGCTGCCTCTTCTGAGATCCTAATTGTGAAAGGGATTGAAGAAAACGGGAGAACACAATGTGGTCAGATGATGCTCATTAATATTCTATCCATCCATCCATCCTTCCATCCATCCATCCATCCATCCATCCATCCATCCATCCATCCATCTTCAACCAGTTATCCGGGGCCAGGTCGCGGTGGCAATAGGCTCAGGAGTGATGCCCATACTTCTCTCTCCCCAGACACCTCCTCCAGCTCCTCCGGGGGTATCCCGAGGCGTTCCCAGGCCAGCCGAGAGACATTGTCCCTCCAGCATGTCCTAGGTCTTCCTCAAGGTCTCCTCCCGGTAGGACATGCCCAGAATACCTCCCCAGGGAGGCGTCCAGGAGGCATCCGGAACAAATGCCCGAGCCACCTCAGCTAGCTCCGCTCAAGGCGGAAGAGCAGCGGCTCTACTCCAAGCTCCTCCCTGGTGACTGAGCTCCTCACCATATCTCTAAGGGTGCGCCCATCCACTCTATGGAGGAAACTCATTTCAGCCGCTTGTAGCCGGGATCTTGTCCTTTCGGTCATGACCCAAAGCTCATGACCATAGGTGAGAGTAGGAATGTAGATTAACCGGTAAATCAAGAGCTTTATCTTACGACTCAGCTCCTTCTTCACCACCACAGACCAACACAGTGACTGCATCACTGCGGAAGCTGCACTGATCCCTCTGTCAATCTCATGTTCCATCCTTCCTTGACTCATCAACAGACCCCAAGATACTTAAACTCCTCCACTTGGGGCAAGGACTCTCCACCAACCTGAAGAGGGCACACCACCCTTTTTTGGTCAAGAACCATGGCCTCGGATTTAGAGGTGCTGACCCCCATCCCACTCACGTCACACTCAGCTGCAAACCGTCCCAGTGCACTCTGAAGGTCCAGGTTTGATGAGGCCAACAGGACAACATCGTTCGCAAAAAGCAGAGATGAAATCCTTTGGTCCCTAAACCGGACTCCCTCTGGATTCTGGAGTCCCACATGAACCTGGAACTGGTCTGACTTACTGCCGGCAATGCAAACCAAGCCCTGGCTTCAGTCGTACAGGGACCGGACAGCCCTCAGCAGAGGGCCCCGTTCCCCATACTCCCAAGGCACTCCCCACAAGGTACCACAAGGGACATGATCGAATGCCTTCTCCAGATCCACAAAACACATGTGGACTGGTTGGGCAAACTCCCACGAACCCTCGAGCACTCGATGGAGAGTGTAGACCTGGTCCAGTGTTTCGCGACTGGGACGAAAACCAAATTGTTCCTCCTGAATCCGAGGTTCCATTACCCTGGAATAGACTTTCCCCGGGACACTGAGGAGTGTGATCCCCCTATAGTTGGAATACACTTTCCGGTCCCCCTTTTTGAAAAAGAGGGATCACCGCCCTGGTCTGCCAATCCAGAGGTACTCAATTGGCCATCCAGAGGTAATGGATTAGCTCATTAACATTTCAGGGATAAAATATTTTCAACATGCGCACCTAAATCTGCTGTATATTTGTTCAGGCTCCTTCGTTGCTCGTCGAATATATGGTCTGCGGTTGATTTCTGTGTGCAGTTTGTCCAAAAGGAACCTGAGGAACTCCTGAGCATCCTGTTGACTGGGTACACAAAAATATGTGGGTATTTATTATTTTCTTTTGGTACAAATAGACACTGATACAGAAGTGATTTTTCTCTTGCTACGCATAGTGTTTGGTTATGTCCATTTTAAATGGAAGATAATTATGCAGTTTCTCAGCAACTATTATCTGACCAGTTACACACCTGTCAAGTGTACTGCTAAAGTAGAACAAAGATACAATGCAAATTGTAACATTAGGTCAAGCATTTCTCATTGATGGGTAATTTGTCTCTCCTGAATCCATCCTTACCTGTAACCACTGAAGCATGGCACTGCTTCTTTAAAAAGAACGTATAGCTGTCGTGGGTTAACCGCTGTGTCCCCTTCATTTTCATCCCATAGGCCAGACAACACCTGAGAGAACGCTGGAACCGGAAGACAAGATGCCATGAGGAAAAATAAGTGGTAAGAGAGGGGCTGGTGGAAGGGTGGGTGAGGGTGGGACACACACACACACACACACACACACACACACACACACACACACACACACACACACACACACACACATACACACCTTCCATGAGCTTCGCATCCTCTTTTGAGAACTTTTCTTGCTTGTAGAGCTTGAGGAGGCTGTAGTCTCGTAGGCCATGTGTGTGAGACAAGCATTGTACGATTGCATTGAGGAAACACTAATTCAGAGGCAAAATATTGGGGTAAGTAAATACAGCAACGTTGTGCAAGAAGAGTATTGAAGTATTTATTTAAAAGCATGCTGAACATCATTTAACACTTACTGTGTTTCCTATGTTTCTAAGGCCAACCCTTCCACTTCCTAAGATGAGCTGCTCTTTCTGGAGAATACGTAGACAAGAGTTGGAAGTGACTTTTAAATAGACGTAGGTCAGTGCAGTCGCCCTTTACTATTTGACCCCTGGGTGTCTGTACAACATGTTACTGTCTTGTTATCCCCGCAATGTCAGTGTATATAGAGCCCTGGTGAGACAGATTTAGCCTTCTTATCTACACACATAACGAGAGGCTAAAGAAAGCCAACCTCAACCATTCATCCTATTAGAGACCAATGAGTGCTGACAGGTACTTAAACATATACTGCATGTGTAGCTGTGTGCCACCACCAACTGATTTCTCTGCTTTTTTGTCCAATGAGCATTCAATACATTCCACTTTCAGAGAAAAAAAACAACTGAAGTAATCCAGATTGGAAAGATCAAGTTTTAGTGTTTATGTGATGTTGTGTTCCACAAACCTCATTATCAGTGATTAGAAGCAGTCCCATCAGAGAAGTGTAGAGGACTGACTGCGAGATGTCAGCTGTTTCTCTCTGGAGGCCGTTCTGAGAAACCAGGGTCCGACACAGGGCCTCACACGAGCCCTCCATGTTGACACCACTGGCTCCAGGCATCCTATCTCACAGGTAGACCACGGAAATATCTACCAAAAGCAACCCAGAGGGCGAAAGAGAGAGAGAAGGTCTTCCCACAGAAATGAAAGCAGGATGGTTTGTAGACTCTCACTGGGTAGGTTGCACAGCCTTTGTTGTTTCAAATGAGGTGGTCAAAGCTGTCTTCCTATTCCAGCTTCCTCTCCTTTAAAAACTTGAACAGGTGATGCAACGTTATCCTCTTGTTCTAGCTGGATGTCATTCACAGCTGAGGCAAAAAACAACAACAACAAAAAGTAGAAGGAACATCCCTTCGAGGTAAATCCTGAATGTGAATAGACTAGGTTGAACCACTCTGGCTCACGGTTGCCTCTCGTAATTACAGCATGCACAACGTCTCAGAAAAGTCAAGGTCTGACAGAGACTGCAATAAATTCAGACATTAGCAAATTGGCTTGAAAATGGATATTCACAAAACTCCCGAAAGAGTCAAGCTTGTAGCACACAGCAAAAAATATCAAAATGTAAATTTATAGAGATTTTAGCAAAGCTAACTCTACATTGTCATTGGTGTCTCTGGTCACAGAAAAGATCAAAATCTTTGCAACAAAGTTTGCAAATAATGGCTCACAAAATTTATAGAGATTGCACATAAACGGCAGCTTCGACTCACCTGATCACTTGGTCACTATTTGTGGACAAACTGTCCCAACCAAACTGTTCCCATCACCTGCTGAGCTGTTAAAAATGCATAAGGGACGTCTAGTGTTTCACTGTGTGTCTGTAGGCTGGAACTGAAAGTCTACCTCTCTCCCCTGCCCGGCGTCAGAGAAAGACAAGAGGGAGAGAGAGTGAGGATAATTATCCCTAATCTCTTCTTTGTAGACTTGCTGGCTATACTTAGACTAGTCTATGTGTACTTTTGCCATGAGTACCACAACAAAGTTTCAAGCGTCAGTTTATTCAACCAAATAACAAAATACAATTTTACACCATATATATTCACAATAATACCGTTGCTAAAATGTGAAGAACACATCCCTATCAACATTCCATTAAAAATACATGAAAAGAATGTTTTCAATACATGAATTTATACGAGGTGAAATCATTCACAGACGGTCCATCTTTCCTCATTTCCAACAGAAATGTACAAAAATCTATAGCTGATCCTCAGGCCTCTCCAATATCAGTCGAACAGTCAGCGACCGGTATGTTCAGCCATCTCTGTATCTGAGCTGAGTCTGAGCTCGGCTATGTGATAAAGGTCGGGGTCGGGGTGAACGGACAGCTGTGATTGGCTGCTCTGGTCCCTCTTATCCCGTGCGTGAACCATAGCTTGGCGCAGACAGGTGATCCACTGCTGCTTGCAGAAGGAGTCGTTGGCCTGCAGGCTGTATGACTGAGCTTTGGAGCGTCCTCTGCTGCTCACACGGAAGCAGTTCCTCACTGGGAGACGTGAAGAGATAATTAATGGCTTTCACTTTATCTAATGTCATAAGGCTTTTTTTTTATTTTTTTTAATAAAAGTAACTGCACATGCAAGCAGGAACAAAAGTAGCCTGTAATAAACATGAAATACTGTGAATTTTCTAATGCAAGTACTGTACATGTCATTAAAAGGTCATTAAAAGAAGACAAAGTGTTTGTTGTCCCTGTTAATTTAGTTATTTTGTTTTCTCTGCGGCACGGTTGGGGTAAAAAACGTACTTTTCAAAATATAAAGAAGAAAGCTGTTTCAAAATCATACAATGTCAAAAATCACCTCTGCAGTGAAATAAACAGAAAAAAAGGTAAATCTTTCTTGCTTATATATTAATTTTGTATGTCCTGGCCTGCCGATATGATAAAGACAATGCTATATTGCTAATATGAATATATGATGGTTGTTTTCCCCATTATTTATAGTGTAATCCAGTGATGGAGAGAATAAATCTACAATAACTCACAGCTTTAGCCCTACACTGCTGTGTTCATACACGTTAATAGCTAAAGCTCCATTTACAGGTTCCTTGAAGATGTTACCTTTATCATTTCCTCCAGTGAAGGCTCCCCTAAAGCTGCCTCCTCCACCAGCTTCTCCATCTGGAATTTCCTCCAGATTTATTAAGGCATTAGAGAGAGGCTGTCTGTAAACCTGGAACACCTGACCTCCGTCTCTGTCTTCCCCCGGCCGGCTCAGCACAAAAGCCAGCTCAAATAGGAAGACGTGCAGCCTCTGACAAATGAGACAGGGAAACAAAATGTGAGTGATTTCGATGATTTTACCACCAACAATCACCCCCTATCAATGAAAATAAATTTTAAATTGCACAGGAAAAACTAATACAAGAAAAAAATAGCTTACATTCACAAGGATGCTCATATTACTGGCCTATAAGTCTACACTAAGACAGAAGAGTAATAGCAATAATAATACAAAGGAATAGCAACAGAGAGCTAGTACCTGGCTCTTGTTGTTCTTCAGCTCTCCATGGCAGTAGAGGAAGCGGGACAGCTGGATCTCTGGGATTCTTTGACCGTCATCCACGTAGCTGAGACCCCGTCTGTAAAACTGACACTCTGCCTCTCCTGTCTTTTTGTTGACCTCTGACACGATGCTCTGGATGAGGTGCATCTTAACACAAGGACATGTAAAGTTATGTAATGTCAATTTGTCTCCATGTTACTTATGTCAGAATCAACAGCTACTGAACTTTGTTTCATGAATCACTATTTTCTTGCTGCAATTAGGAGGATCGAATTTACTGAATATTTATAAAGAAGATATTGGCTCCAGCCAAAGTCAACACTTGGACAGACAACAAAAATGGAGTTATAATCCTAATCTTAACCCAGTTAGTAGATTGTTTTGAAGTCAACAATAAGTAGAATCTAAATCCCTTTATGAATAAACACTTTATGGATTTGCAAAACAAAACAACAAAACATATTAGACAGGTTACCAAATGTAGGACAAACATCTGCAGGTCCAGAACATTAATGTTAAGTTGTGTAATGGTGTGTGTGTTCAAATTGATGCCTATATGTGCATACATGTATAAGGTCCCAACTCACTGCATGAGGCAACGTATCCTCGTCCGGGTGTTCTGGAGGTGTGCACTTCTGTATCTCTTTCAGCAGCAGTGGGTATTTGACCAAACGGCTTCGAGGGAGATCCAGGAAGTTCCACAGGTCCAGTTTCCTGCTGAATGATGACTCCTGACACAGACGCAGGAATTGCTCCACTTTTTTCTCATGCTTTTTCTGGTCCAGCAGAGCTTTAGCCCCCACCTGGTTACAGCAGTACGTTACATAGGACTCCAGACACGGGAACTGCAATGAGGAGAAAAAGAGGCACAAAGGAGTCAAACAAAAGAAGAGACACACATGCACTGAACTCTGACTGATGATGAGAGAAATGTAATTGAATGAACACAGGAAGTGGAGCTGTGCACCCTTTTTGCTTCTTCCTTAAATTTTCTTTTCTTGGCTCCCTTGCAGATACTCACCCAGTTCATCAGAGTGGGCCCCACCTGTCCGACCGTCTTCTCTGACCCCCTAAGCCTCTCAAGACGCTCCAGAAGATCTGTCATGAAACCAAAACACAACTGTTGCCTTCTTGTTTGTTTTTGCTGACTAAATACCAACTTTACTACAACTGAAAGAGGTGAAAATTCAACTTCCTCTATTTGCTAAAAAAGAAATAATGCCAGAAATATCTCAGTTATAGCATGGAAACTGGATGAATGAATGGACCTTAAATTTTTGGTGCTTAAAACAGTATTAGGGTTCAACACAGTTCAAAAGGGTATAGTGTTTGTTAAACAGCTTTAGAATTCACTCGGATTTATTAATTTGGAATAACTATGTGAACATGTACTGTGTATTTGATTGGATGTCAGCAGTTAAAATATGTGAGTATCGCTCAGCCATTCTTGTCGTCTCTATCAGGAGTTCTAAAACATCAATGGTGGGGTGGGCAGCTAATTTCTAGTAATCCAAAGAAATTTAATGAATTATTAGAAATGGTCTATTTCAAGCACAATTCTTAAAAAATATTGATTTTATTTACTGTACCTTTAAAATAAAACCATTGAATTATAAATAAATGGAGTGGAGAGTTGGAGTGAAAGTTGGAGAGAAAAGTTTGGAAACCCTTGGTATGTAGTATTAAGTGCTGTACATCATACATATATGGTACAATAAAGTTGTCTTTGACTTTGACTTAAAGAGATTTATAATTTATGGTCACATATGACTGCATAGAAAAAGGAATGGTTAACCTTGATGTAAAGGAATGAGGGAGTCCAGGGTACCAAAGATCTGTCCAAGTTCGCTTTCCGTCATGATGTCCAGCTTAAGCATAGGCTCATAGTACACCTGAAAGCACACAGCATATGTAAAAGAAAAAGTAAATGCTGTGCAGAAGGAAGCCTTTCAAAGAGGCACCAAATCAGGAAGTAGAATGAAAGATTGAGATATTCAACTTGCACCAGCTTAGGAATTAAACTGAAGAAGTAAACAAGAAGTACCTTCTTGACCAGAATGAGGTCATCAATCAGTTGTCTCTCTCCCTGCGTCAGCTCGTAGATAACCTGCAGAAGAAAAACAACTGGACACATCAATAACAATATGTGGATACAAACAACACCATATGTGAAATACACAGAAGAAAAACAACAAAAAATTCACAGCTGATTGTTCAATAAAGGAAGCTGAGCCAATGCCAGCTAACATCCTCTTTCGTAACTTCTGGGAGGGCCTGCTCCTCAGCAGATAAATGACACTCTGGTCACCCTTCCCATGCTGAAGCCACTTCCAGCTTGGCCCTCAAATCCCCAAAACAAGTTGCACTATATGAAATACTACAAATGCAGAATGTTTAATTTTCATGCAACCACATTGAACTTGACATATCGTCCTGCTCACCTCTTGACGCTTGATCTCTTTTGCGGTGAGGTCATGGATCTCCACAGTGTCACTCCAGCACTGACTGTTGCGCCGACGTGGGAATAATGAGGCCTTTGTGGAAGAGCGCAGGTGAGCTGGGGGCAAAGGCCGGGCCTCTGTGCGAAAACTGATGGACCGCTGTAAAAAAGAGTGGAGGAGTTGAACAACTGTACACAAAAGCTAACTGCACGACAAAAAGTCTGTGATGTTCCAATGTGTTGTTACCGAAATAGACTGCCCGATGCGTTTGAGAGCAGGGGTCTTCGTTGGGGTTATAACACCAGTTAGGCTGTTGGATTTTACCACAGGTTTGACCCTTTTGTTGCTGGGCTCCTAAAATGAAGTGAATAAAACTTTAATTTTCGAACAAGATCATCCTTGTGTGTCAGCGCCACTCATCAAACCTTTGTTTTCTTTATGCTTTAAGATTTTAAAGCCATTTCACCACATATCTAACCGGTCTAGAATAGGGACATCCTCACCTCCGAGTCCTTCATGTGATCAAACATCATTTCACTTTCCTCATCTTCCTCTTCATTCTGATGAACCAGAGCAGGTCACATTACAGAATATGTCAGGAATGAACATGAAAGAGACATACAGAGCTCAGAATGGAAAGAGAGTGATGTGGAGGAAGGTTAGATGGTTAATAGTGCAGCACGCTCATTTCCTGTGTGACACTTTCATAGAGGAAGGAGATTGAAACTGTGCCTTTGCAGTCAAATACAAAATGTCTGCCAGTTTTTGCCACACTCATCATGACATAGACTTGGTGTACTGAGATGCAATTAAATAGCAGCACTAAACATGTGTCTGTCCTTGAGATTTCACATTGTGAGGATAAAGCAAGCCTGGAGAGTCCCAAGGCATCATGAAAAAATAAATGAGTTAGTATATTCAGAGAGCTTCTGTCGCTGCACAGTGAACTAAAAATGCCACTTATCAACTCTGCACTCAGTGTTGTGGTTACAAAGGTAAGTCTGACTAATTTCCGCTACTTGTTAGAGACAGAGAAGAAGCTCTGTTGCACAAGATTTAATGATGGATCATTTAACACTCACCTCTAGGACTCTGATCACAGGGTCGGGTGTTGGATCTTGTTTTCTCTTCTTCTAAAAACAATAATTCACATGGACGTGAGCTTCATGCTTTGGTTTAGGATATTTTTTCCATGGGTTTGAACAGAAAAAGGTCATAGAAATAGGTAGATAGCGCAACCTACCCCAGCATGGTCTGAGTGGACTGAGTGTATGTCTCCTGGCAATGGAGAGCTTAAAGAAATTTAAATGCAGGTTAAATTTGACTGGAGAAATATTTTAATTGGATCCTACTAAAGTTTGCTTCTATGGTGATAATAACATTTATTCATTATGCCCAATGTGGACCATCTTCATATACTATTCTTTTAAAATTTCTAAATATTATTCTTTGGATCTTTAACCCTAATATGGGGCAACCAGAGCTTCAAATAGTTTAGAGTGAATATTTAAGTCATCATACCAGGAAGTTCTTGTTTCGCCAATGTCCTCCACTTCCATTTTCCTGCTCCTTTCAGTACATCTTCACAGAAACATTAGTCTCAAAATAAACTGAAATAATCCGCAGTTCTGTCCGCTTCAGCAATGCCTGTCAGAGCTCAGTGCAGTCCTTCCTCCTCACTTTCTTCCTCATCTCAGAACCAACCACATCCTTTCGAGTTGCATACTTGCGTATCCGCAGTTCTCGGCAGTGTTAAACTCTGAACTTGTTCTAACGAATGACTAAACCTGCATGGCACAATTTTTCATTTTTGAAATCATTTATCAAGAAAATTACTCACACATTTGTGTATATTTAATGTTTACTATAGCTTTACCCGTTTTCAGTGGTGCTTCCTGGTTATGCTTGATGAACTTTCTTGTGGAAACAGAAGTTAGCCAGAAAAGGGGGGGGGGGGAATAAAGACTGACAACTGTCAGTTGTTAAATCAGTAGCATCATTTTTATCAATTATACAAAATTACTTTCTGCAAAAACCACAGGGAATCAGGTATGTTTTTACATGTTTATTCACTATCACACTAAGTGCTCCCATTTCAAGATACATCTCATTGTCTTGTTTGTATACCGTCAAGTTGAATTAACAAAGCAGAGCTTATAATCTACAAGGTGTACGCCCCGCAAAAGTATGCTCCTCCCACCCCAAAAGAAATACAAATTAAAACACGAAATAAAGACAGAACGAACTGGTTGCCCCAAACAAAGTGCTCAATGAGGTGGGTTTTAGGGGCACTTTAAAGTGACAAGGGGTCCAATTGTGTGTATGAGTGACACAATGATTACAGTTCCAATCAAGAGAAACTATTGACTCAAGTTCAGGTGGTTCATATGTTTATTGAAATTTGGGGTCTCACAAATTTAAGGCAGGAAATTAATTTTAATATTTATTACTAGTTGAGATTATTGACTCAAGTTTTTAAGTCAATGAGGTACATCTTTACTAACACAGCAATGTGAGATCAAATCTAAGAAACAGGGGTTTGAGGAGAGAAAGGATCAAGTACAGTCAAGTGGAGACGGTCGGCTGAATTAAAAGATCCCTTTTTTTTTTTTTTTTTAAGTTGAGGACTATAAAGAGTGTGAGGATGTTTCAGAAGAACACTAACAGGGCTATGGAGTTCCACACTAAACTCAGCAGAGGGGGTTCTGCTGCTGGGCAACAAAGGTTTCATTACACGCCAACTTTCTTTCATGACACCCCTGTTCAATCAACTGGGCAGTCACGGGATCCCTAACACACATACAGGTATCCTTAAATCACTTTAATGGGGCTATGTACACTCAGGCACAGGTTTACACAACCACAGGCCTACAAAAATCCGATAAACCGATTTATCAATCCAACCCCCCCCCCGCCCCAACCTCCAGTCCTCAATTACAATGCCCACCCTCGTCTCTCCCCTTATAATCTCCACCCTCCTGCGGGTGGGTTCAGTGTGGAGTTCAGCGAATGGTGTATCTGACATAGGGCACTTCCACATCTTCGTCTGACAAGTCGTTACAGCATAACTCAAACACCAGGGCTTTCACATGCTTGCCCAGCTTCTTTTTAGACACCTTTGTGACAATTTCTGTCATCCTGTTGAACACACAGAGAAATACAATCAAGATAGTGAACTTAAAACTTCAACATTTCAAGGAGAAAGCACACGCATGTAATCTATGTACTCACGGTAAGTCCAGTCTTTCTTTGAGTTTGGCAACTGGCATAAAGAAGGAGTAGAGCATGGACACTCCCTGAGAAAGCATGGTGATCTCCAACTTATGCTCATTCTAGGAAAAACAGGGGAGAAATGAAAGCATGATTAGTTGGCTGAGGAACAGAAACAGTGACACAGTTAAAGGAAGAGGAACATACTTTAAAGTAGTCAAGGAACTGTTTGAGAGTCATCTCCTCCCCACTGGGCTGCAATCCTGTGACCTCGAAACGATCCCACAACGACCACTCAATTTCATAGTACTGTAACAACAATGAAGAGCAAGGATTAATACCAGTTATAATATCAGAGAGAGAAGTCAACGCAACCAAAATGCTTTGAGGGGGTAGAGGTCATTGTTGACCAAAAACATTTTACATTTCTCCTCAGCACACACTGATGACACCAGTGTGAGAAGGTCATATGAACTCATTTGCACCCAAGCAGATAAATTGTATCTACCTGATGCATCAGTATTAGCATGGCTGGGTCATCATCGGAGATTAAGACAATAATTTATAATAGTGGGGAAACAAATCAGTAACATATCCAAGCAGCTCAAGACTCAAGGTGTGGTTCTCATGCAGGTGCTCACCTTGTGTCTGGGTGCAGCAATGGGCTCAGAGAAGGCAAAGAAAGGCAGAGCCAAATTCATGAAGCCATTCTTGTATGTTTCCAGCTTCTTGTGTCCTTGGACAATCTTGATGAGCTCGAGACACACTAGACCGACCACTGCAGCTGTGGTAGTGGCGATGGCAGGAATGATCTTGCCAGCTATCAGTTTGCTCTGAATTGGATGGTGATGAGTGCCACAAAAAAAGAGGTAGTTATTATTTCAAGGGTTTCTACACAAACATGATACAGAGCACATGTAATTTAACAATTTAATATTGCAACTAAAATCATCCAGGTTCAAAGTGTCTATCCTCACCTTGTGTCGGTCAGTGGGGGGAATGTCGTAGTTCTCTGCTCTCAGGTTGGATGCTGCTACGATGAAGTCCATGTGGAAGTTAGTGTCATCATCCTGCGTTAACAGGGGAATTCAGACAAAACTATCACAAATGCAGAGTGAAATTTAACTGACAAGCAATAATGTGGTTTAGGATGTTCACAAAGGGATTTGGAGGAGGAGGAAAGATTATGTACCTTCTCAAAGTCAATAGGGCAGAGTTTGAACTGGGAAGAATCAGGGGGAGGCAGCTGGGACTTCATTTCTTCCAGTCTGGAGTCATCTATAAATTAGGTCAGTCGTACAAGTATCTGTCAGCATCGTCAAATACGTGTATATTTTGAATAACAATAAATTGTTATGACTTGAAAGACTGTTGAAAAATGCAGACTGGCTCATCTTACCAACGGAGGAATTACTATTTTGTAGGTCCTGGTCAGACACATGGATTTTAACCCCTGAACGAGGGGTAAAGAAGGGGACCTTTACTTCTTGTAAGATTTTGATCACAGCTGAACGATCAGTGCTGCCTTGTACGCCATATGTCTGGGCAAACAGGTTGGCTGCTGCCATGATGTAGTCCATGTGCAGCTCCTGCATTAAAAAAGATTAAAAACATTTCCTTCATTATCTTGAGGCTCTATCATAAGAAGTTCAGAGCAAAAATCTCTTTAAGTCATACTTACATTGCTAGTGCTGAATTCAAGAGGGTGAGGACACCTCTTTGGGCCAGACCAGAAAGGGGCACCAGAGCTTGTGAGCTGAGACAAAGCGGAAGACGAAATGAGCAACCATAAAATTATACATGACCATTCAGAATTTAGAATTCCTATAATTTAACATGCAACAGATCTCAAGCTGATGGGATGATATGTAAATGAGTGCCAACCTACATAAGCGTCAAACTTCTTGGGCATCAGACCAAATTTAGGGATGTGGGGCACTCACTGAATTTTATTTCCAATTATGATTCTAAAATCCAAAATGTTAGTAAAAGACAGTTTTAAAAAAAAAGGTTTTCGAACTGCACGCTCCTTAGCAATGATTCTTTAGCAGTGTGCTTTCACCTTTTCCTTAAAGGCAAAAGTCATCTTCCACCTATCATAGGAAGATGTCACATGTATGAGTGTGGATACTTAGCGCACTCAGACACATCAATACACAGTGCAAGGAGATCCAACATGAACAGTCACTTCACTCTGCCGCAGTCTCAATACATTGTAGTGACAAGACATAACCCTAATTTGAAGTAAGAAAGCAAGGGCTGGGGAATACCCCATGACCACCCATTAATACACTGCAGGCCTACAGAACTGTTCATACCATTGCATTGTAGCATTTTATATTATCCATAATTCCAAAACTGTACATACTGGGAAAGCTCAAGACTAAATAGCACATATCCCAAGGCGACTGTTATTCGTAACCTGATGAGCCCCACATGTACCTGATCTGGGGGGAAGTTGTGCAGTAATTGGCGGATGTTGTTGCTGTACTGACACTGCCAGTGGTTGCGTGCCCAGGCTACACAGTCAGCCCAGCTGTGTGGGCAATCTATAACAAGACTCTTGTGGACAGCCTCCAGAATCTCTGCTGGCTGAGCTCCGGTAAGTTTCAGAGTACGTTCCATGAACTTTGGATCCCTAAAATGACAACAATCATTATTTTTCAAGTTCGTTAAAAATCCAAGAGGAGCTGACACATTATTCGCATCTTTCCAACCAGTAAAATTTTACTGAAAATTAAATATGACAAAAACATAGCAAAAATAGCTTCTTATAATCTAATCTTTAAAATAGAGGCACCACAAATCATTTTATATCACAAAAAAAGAATACAGTGATGCCACATCAACAAGGAAGTCAACTCACGTGAGGTACTGCATGGCATTCTCTGGCGGCTGTTTGAACAGACCCTCAAACTCGTCACGGGCCCACTGAATAGAAGAGACACCAGATCAATTGGACAGTCAGTGCTCTAAATGTTTGTTATGTGTGAAAGTTATTGTCAAACTGTAAACCTGGGAAATAAAATGACAGTTTGGCAAAAATTACAAGACTTCTTGTTAGATACAATACTGAAATACATGAAAACCAAACACTGTTCTAACAATAAGAATTGATGTATACTTTACTCATAAGTGCAGTGGTGCACCTACTGACCTGCAGTGTGTGCTCAATTGCGTTTGGGAAGTTCTTGAGGGTACAGATGGGAATGGACTTCTCAGGTGGGTCTTGGCTAGAGCTGTAGGACTCTGTGAGAAAGGGGATCACAACCTGGACATTCCCTTTTGTACCCAGAGTACCGGACTCCAGTAAAGGTTTCCGGTAGTACACACACCGCCGATCCATGTACATACCTGCGCAATGATCAGAAATGCAAAACACAATTTCAAGACTGTGATTTTCTATAGAGGTGAACACTACTGCAAAAAAAAAAGAAAAAAAGAATTAACATAATTTTTGGTGTCTCTTACGTGCATCAACATTGTCAAGTGCATTGGCCACTCCATCAAGGCTTTCAAAAAAGTCATCGTCATAGATCCTCTCTGTGTCGGGTCCAACCCTATTCTGATGACCTGTGATTCTGATGGAAGGGTTCATCTGCTTCACTGCAGCAGCAGCTGTGTCACTCTTCATTTTCTGTCACCACAGAAAAATATATTTTTAGACATAAGGACTGAAGATGACCAGAGGAATTTTAAGTTTAAGTTTGTATTTTAGACAAATGCTCATATTTTTATGGAATTTTTTTTTTTTTTTTTTACACCAGATGCCCTTCTTGCTGGAACCCTTTGCAATTTCCTGGGCTTTGGACCAGTCTACAATTGACACTGGCTCTATCACTGAGCTACATCCTCGGCTGTCAAGATTTTTCAGGGTATTACCTACAAAAAGTTAGTGGTACATTGTGTGGCACTTAAGACAGGTGCCGTTAATAACGCAATTTCTGATTACAAAATGTGGGTCTCACTATAACTGCTTTATACCTGCAAATCAACTGAAGCAAAGAATGTTGTGACTATAATAGAGCTTCAATATAAATCTACCGTATACTTCATTATTTTTACTAAGCAGCTCATGAAATAACCAATACACCAACACATCAATGACAAGGCATTATGTCTCCAGGCATTATGCTAATGTATTTCCTCCTTTAGTAGCAGCAGCTGCACTCTGTAGCATTTACAAATTGTAAATCTAAATGAAACACTTCTCAGAAACATCAAATTTAATTAATGGATGAAGTACACTATGACTCATGTATGTATGGAAGTAGCAGAGATGATACTAACTGTAACATCGGAGGGTCTGAAGAGGAATTGTCTGTTGAGGTTGGACTTCTCTATGGTGTCCATGTCCGTAACAATGACCTCACCCTCCCCAGCCGCCAGTCCAATCATGGCAAAGTTTTTCAAGAGCTCACAGCCAATAGCACCGGCTCCAACCTGGAACAACAAAACCTCCGAGTCAAGCTATTCCTTCGAGCTGTATTGCAAAGTCCATGTTAATATAGTTTAATTTGTACCATGTATTTACATCAACAAAATATACATATTACGTTAACAGAAGGCTTGCAGTAGGCAACTACATATTTAGAAAGATTTGTGTCAAAAATTTAACTAGGATGGATGTAATTTTTTGCCAAATTCCAGATGATCAATAATTAGATTGTCCTTCCTCTAAAAGCTTTGCTTTAATTGGAAACAATCATCCAACAGGTCATGGAGTTATAATAATTTTATTTTTAAAAGAACACAATGTGCTAAATAGTTCATTTCAAGTGAGATTTTTACATTTGGCCACAGAGACAATACATTTTAGAAAAATTTTGACATTGGTTTTACACATTAGCAACAGGTTGCCAGGGAAGGTGCTGGCACTGTCCCATAGATCGACTCACCAGGAAGTAACGTTGTTTGCCAAGCATATCCTGCAGCTTCGTACCAAACACTGCAATTTGCCCATCATATCGACAGTTCCTCTGGGAAAAAAGAAACAGCAAAACACGATTCACAACATTACTAATAGCATCTGAGTTTAACATTTAGTATTAGTGTGCGCCATTTTCACTCAACACATACAGGGGCACACTCTTCTTCTGAGAGCATGGCATCTTCTTCTTCAGCCAGGCACTCCAGGGCATCAAAGTACAACCACTGTGTTATTGGCATAAATTTCCCTGTACATGCCTAAAACAAAGGAGGAAAAATATACAGAAAAAAGAGAACATAAGACTTGGTAACAACCAGTTAGTGCAGTGCAAGTGCCAACTTGTCTAGTCACACAGAATGGTGAAGGCATTCAGAACAAACCCTGATAACTAGAGACAACCTGAGAAACAAACAGGTAACTTGAGGCTGGTTTCACAAGCAAATCCCAACTGTTAAAATGCTCAATTTACAACAGAACCTAAAGAAAAAAATATGTCGTAACTATATTCCTCTATTCAAGATAATTGGAGTTGGGGGGAAATTTTCACATAACCCACTTGTTTACATTACATTTAATTTGTACACAGCGAGTTCACCTGGGTATGAGTCATTGTGTGGAATTGTGAAATGTTTGTTACAGTATGAGACTTTCTCCATGCAAATAGCAGGAAATTATAATGGTTTGTTGTACAGTGTATAATATGAACAGAATTGAGTCAAGCAACAGAAGATGGTATTTAGGATGAACAAGTGACTATTAACTGGCAGCCAGCTGCTTTGTGTTGATGAGCTCTGGAGTATAGAGCCGTGTGTTGCGCCCAGAACATAGAACATCTTAAGCAATTAATTCCCGGAATCAAGAAAAGTAGGACATGTGAACAACAGTTTGATGTGCAAGACGGAGTCAACATTTAGACTGGTTTTAGGGTGCTAACAGTGTCCTACTGTGATTCAAAACAGGTGATCAATCCATATTCCCATGACTCCTTAAATATGCAGTCATAATTTCTGATGTTTCTGCATGAAAACATTTATATTTTCATCTTAGTTTTGAAATTCTGCAATGACTAGCACAAAGTCAACTGATATCCATAGGTTAACATTTTCTTAAATTATTTTTGAGTGCACTTTGATCAAACCTGTGTTCAAATCATGAGTTATTTATAAAACAATGAATAGTATAAAATCAAATCATCATTCGGGCGCAGCAGGGATGGTAATCAACTTTGGAATAAGCAAACACATAGATGATGTGATGTTGGCTTTGTCCAGTTTATGCTGATATCATTTTTTTGCCTTCACACAAGTTTACTCAAGATGAGTGAAAAATAGTAACAAAAAACAAAAACACTGACCTTCATCACTTCTTGTGCAGCAAGGCCTCCGATGAAGGCATTGACAGGAGCTAGGTCACCAGCAGCAACATATGACAACTTTTTGATAAGAGCCTCGTCCAGCTGCTCCACTTTGGCCGACCCCGTCTGGGCAGAGTTCACCTCTTTGGTCAGTGTCAGGAGCTCATCACCATCAGCCTGGAATACAAACACAAAGTAGTATATTTCATCAAGTTCCAACATGAAGAATACAATATCAAGTGATGCACAATTACCCATTTGCAATTCAACAGTGACTTTAGTTTTCATGCAATGACAGGGTTATTTACCACTGTAGCATTTAAAACTCTTGAGTGATATTACCTGGCTCCAAGGTACCGGAAGGTGGTTGTGTTTCTTCTGGAAAGCATGGATAGCCTGGAAGCCCACGTGTAGCTGTCCTGGACGATCAAATTTGCCAAAGTCTGTCATCATGAATTCTGGCTCAGCCATGGAGGAAGAGATGGATTTCTGAACAGGAAAAACAACAAAGATTTTGATGTTTAACTATTCCAATAAGGAAAAGAGCAGCAGACAATACTAAAGCACTCGTATGGTTGCGTTAAACCCAAATAAATTTCACAATCAACATGCAAATACTGAACGAAAAAGTGCACGTCACCCAGTATGAAAAATGGCAGACACTTACAAAAGCAACCTTCTTGGGCATCTTAACTTGGGAAACAATTCCTCCTCTTACATAATCCGTAAAGCCAGCTGTATCACAGATGCTGAAGGTGTATGGACCTAAAGAAGGAAGTAATAATATCAATTACTAACCAAATTAACATTAAGTTACTTTAAAAAATAGAAACAGCTCTTACCAAGAACTTTAATTTCCACCGGATTACAGCCATTGAGCTCTGTCATACCCTGAACCTCTGTGAAGGTGACATGGTCTCCAGTCTCAAAGCCATGACGTGCTTCATCCAGACACGTTACAACTCCTGGATTGTCCTGGAGAAGATATGGCGAACAAATTTTGGTGAGAAAATGAAAACATAAACACCAAGAAACAGCAAGTACTTTTAAAAAAAACTAAAAACCACAAACACCTTGCCAAGGGAAGGACTCACCTTAGTAATCATGGAAATCATAGCACTCAGTGGCTGCTCTCCATTGGTATCATACACAATCATCTCCTCACCAAAGTCACAAAAAAGCTGGCTACAAAACAAAACAAAGGAACTTAATATTGGACAACGATAGACAGGCAAGGTATGTACATAATGTGAAACCAGACTCTTACCCAAAAAGACCACGTGTGTCTGCAACAATGAATTTGATCCCTTTTTTGTGGCATAACTCTCCCACTTGCTGCTGCTCATCTAGAGTGGAGTTAGTCAGCACTACCGCCTAAGCCACAAAAAAGATACATTCAAACACCAACATATCCTCCTACTCTGAGTGAGTGGAAGACTAAATTGTTCCCCAGTCATACCTGGAACTTGGTCAGGTAGTCTTCAGTGAGGGATCCAGTGTAGGCTGTCACAGGGACATAGTTGTTGAGTTCACCCAAACGAGGCTGACTCACTTCTGCTCTGTTTTTCCCCAAATCATCCTCTCGAAGGTAAAACTAAAACGCATAATCCATGAGATAACAAGACAAAATAATTATACATAAAAGCCATAACTGTTAGACTGATGGTCAAGTATCAAATATGTCAATATTAAAACATTTACATGCCTAGTCAACTCAAAAACAGACTAATACTGAAATGTATTTATTTCCATACATCCTTCTTTAGGCAAAGGCTGAATTTTGCCACGCCACATGATCTTGAAAGTCTCAAACTCAGTTTACCCACCACTTACATTCTGATATCTTCTCTTTTAATATACGAAAGTACATTACCCAGCATTTGCCTCATTTAACATTTAGACGTCCTATCATAGAAAAGCGGATGCGACGGCTCGCTGATTTGGAATTTTCATGTGAAAATGGAGTGTCAGACTTATCAAGCATAAACACAGCTCTTACAGTTCATTCATGGATGAAACAGTGTTGGTGCAAAGAAAAGTCAAATTGGGTCATAAGATTAATTTCCAAACTTTCACCCAGTCTATACATAACAGCATTATTACTTCTTAGAATCCAAATTGTATGCGGTAAAAGTTGGTTTCATAGAACAATGACATTGGTCAAAATTCAGTGGCTAAAATATGTGCTTTAATACACATGCGTACAGGAACTTTAGTGCTGCGAACTATAACAAAATTAGAAATAAATTCCAAACACCAAAAAGTTGGTGCATTTAAAAAGGGGAAAAAACTGCTTTCAGGTTCTAGCAAAAATATAAATGGATCTGCCAGGATCCATCCTGTGACCACATCACTCATAATACAGTGTCTGATTCTTTTCTTTAATGTGCAAGCCAGTATGCTTAGGTATTTTCACAACAATGTGAAAGACAATGTGCATTGATTTTTGAAAATTTGTTCCTACACAAAATCTGGACAACAGTTAATGTACCTTTGAATTAAGACTGTACATTATTTAAAGCTTTGCAGCCTTTGAAACTGAGTGTGTAGCCAACTGGAATTTTTTACCAGAACGCATAATCTGAAAATAGTTAAGGTAACAGGTTTAGATTGATCTTCATTAAAATAATTTTTGAAATGCACACATTTTATTTGCATTATTTCATCAATACTATTCTGTCTTTGCTGAGACTCCTGAATTAACGCCTAAGCATTCCATTTTCAAACTCATTTGCATTTTTCTAAAACATACAGTCTCAGGCTTTATGAATTTAACAATCGCCATATTGGAAGAATGCCCTACAAAAGGTTGTTGCTCTACTACGATTATGATCCCAGCAGAGACCACACACTAAAAAATCTGGGTCAACCCATGTTTAGCAAGGGTGGGGGTGAGCTGCAGTGCTCTTTTTGGATGGCAACAATACAACATGACGAACCCATAATCGTGAACTACACTTCCTTTAGGAACCAGTCATAAAACAAACAGAACATAAGATATATTGCCAACAAACGATGTCTGGGAAACTCATTGATATGACTGTAAAGACACATGTATTTTTGTCCAATAGAATGTCTGCAGTTTTGACATACCTGAGAGGAGAGGTCTCTCCATTCTGCAACTCCTTGGTCATGCACAGTGACACTTCTTACTCCTCCAAGAATGACATTCTTTGCAATCTCCACTCCAAGACCTCTCATGCCCGAGATGAGGACATTGGAGTTCTGCATGCGTTTCATAGCATCATGGCCCAACACGTAACTACACAAAAAGACAAAATATTATCAGTACGACTGTTCCTCGTACAGATAAAAAAGATAAATCTAAAGAATTAGGCGTACAGTTGTCTGGAGTACAGGCCTTCATCAATCTCAGCATCATTGCCATTTTTAGCCATGCCCTGTGTAGATAAAACAGATTTTATTTAGTTGATATTGGTTAAGAAGTTGAGAAAAAGTATAAGGTTGGTGTTTACGCTTACGTTGGCAGGTGTATGGGAAAGATCAGTTCTGACAGAGTTAGAGGAGGAGCAGTGGGATCCCGTCTTCGTCTCTGTTCCTGACAAGCGACGCTTCTTGGACAGCGGCGAGCTGGACATCTGAGCATTAACAAATGCGGAGATCTTTCATGTAGTGCGCTAATCACACAAGTTACCCTATAACAACACTGAACAATTTTTCATTAAAATTTGTTAATCTACTTACCAAAATGATTTTTTCATATTTTTATTTTTATTTAACCTTTATTTATCCAGGTTAGCCTCATTGAGATTAAGAATCTCTTTTTCAAGAGGGACCTGGGCCAAGAAGGCAACATTTGTAATTATTAACACTTAGGAACACTTATTAGAGACTTCATATCATTGGTATATGTGTAACTGAATGCATCTTAACCTTGCTGAAAACTGTGCAACCTATATGCTTTTTGACAACATGGGGAAAAAAAACCCATCCTGTTTCCATGATAACTGAGATGTAGTGTTTCCTTTAAGCATCTTTATTCAACACAATTGCTTAATCAGAAAGCACAATGGTTGTTCAAATAGATGTTTTCAACATCAGATACAGTAAAAATGTTATTTTTGAAGACTAAGAAATTTGCAAGTAGCTAGACTTACTTGCCTGAAGTAATTCCTTCAAGAACGCAATAAATATATGAACATGTGTGGATTTTGGTAGCTTTACCATTAAACAGATAAGTTAAGAACAGAAATGGATCACTGTGGTAATATTCTTGTTTTCATCAGAATTGACTTCAAAAATCAATTTCAATTAAGTAAAAAAAATGAATAATTTAACCCAATGGTTCCATTACAATGAGTACTCAAACTGAATACGAAATCAACTTCATGATGGAGAGTGGATTCGTAGTCCAGGGAGCAGCTGGTCTGGCTGTTGGCCAAAAACAAACCTACTAGACAACTAACTGCCAAGGAAAAGACATAAATGGCAGCATTATCAGGTCTTTTCATGCTCAGAGACAGCGCTGACTTGTTAATGCATTTCTATTGTTTATTGTAGTGGGATGCAAAGGCCACTAACCTCGCTTCAACAAAGAGCTAAATCATGAAAACTTCACTGCAATGAAGTGAGTTACATCTCAGTGTCACGCAGGCGAGGGACACACGGACCAAATTTGGCAAATCTAACAGTAATGTGAAAATTTAATTGAGTACGTCAGCCAAAACCTGTTACTTCAAGAAGTGAAATGCAGAATCTCAACCATTCACATCTCACAATAAATGAAACCAGCCACACTTCCACATCCAATGCAATCAGCTAACCAATGTCCTTAAAGTCTAACTTAAACGTTCATAAAGCTTTATACAAGTTGAAGCACTACAGTAAGTGGGCTGTGTTATACGACTCATTGTTACATATTGCCAACAAGGGCTTTGAACCTGAATTTTTTGCCAATCGGTTCATTCCAAACAGAAACAGTATTATAATGTTTACGGTTTTTATGTCCCACCCAAGAATTGACGTACCTGAACTAGTTACTACAGTAAAAATGTAATTTCTGAACTGGGTAATAACGTTCCTTGAAAATATAAATTGGTAGGTAGTTTTAAGACTTTTCAACACAACTGCTTAATCAGTAATCAAGGCAATCAGTTTATATACTGTAGATATGTCCCTGCAGCAAACAGTGGAACAGCACTGATGCAGTTACCGAACAGAGGATGGAGAAACAGAAAAAGACCGAGAAGTTGTAGCAGTTTTATGATGCATCGAAGTTTCAAAGTTTCAAAGCTTCAAAGTTTCAGATCAGAGTCCAGGGAACTCTGCTTTGAAAATGGCTGCAGCCAATGAGTTCATATCTAAATCAAACATTTTTTAAGAAGACTACAGTGTTTACCTGTTAAAACTATAATCCAGATTGGGAGACTGCCTTTTCCTTGACTGCTGGTTGCATTGAAGTTTCAAAGCTTCCAAGTTTCAGGGCAGAGTCCGGGGAACTCAGCTTTGAAAATGGCTGCAGCCAATGAGTCAATGTCTAAATCACACATTTAAAAAAAAAAAGATTACAGTGTTTACCTGTTAGGAATATACTTTAATCCAGATTGGGAGACTGCCTTTTCATTGACTGCTGGGGATATGCCTCAATTTCTCTGCTCTCATCACACATTGGGTGAATGACAGGAAGTGAAATTTTTTTCAAAAACGAAAAAGGTATTAACTGGTTACTGTTATTTTGAATAATCGATTCTATTCCAGAACATTAAAAAATGTTTTAATTTCATGAACCGGTTCAAAGCCCTGTTGCAAACTGAACTGTCCCTGCCCGTCGACAAACCAGCTCGGCATGATACAGCAAAGACGTATAATACCGGAGACCGGGTTGGTACCTTTACTGTAGATCATTTGCACCACCTCCTTAGTGGTAAACCCAGCAATACATATTCAACTTTAACGAATCAAATGTCAGCTAACACCGAGAAGAAATTGATTAAGTAGGTTACCGGCCACTAATCTGCTTGACAAGCACAGTCTGAACATTAATAACTTACAGGCAAGGAAACACCAGCCAATCCTTTGCCGCTTGGTCGAGGCCTGCATGACTCCCAGTGCGGAACACAACTTTACAAGCTAGCAACTGTAGCCAAGCTACACTATTTTGCTACCAGCTCGCACGACATAACATTGGGTCTATTTTGACAGCTAGCTATCAAAGCTCCTCGACTGGTATCGTTTAATTCTGTAGACAAAATAAACCACCTCTTAACTTTGTCGCTCGATTCAAGCCTTTTTGCGAATGAAAGACTGGCTATAACACTCGTGCTCCATTGATCTCTCTTACCAATAATCCTTCTCGTTCACTTCCCAGTGCGAACCCGCTCCTGTCCCGTAGTTCCTTTATGTCAGATAGATGTGTGTTTCAAATTCGACGATTCGTAAAAATAAAATAGACGCAATGCGGGATTATGGTGGTCTCCACTATACTGTCGAGTCACTATGTCGTTGCTGAGAGTCTCTATGTGGTTGCGCTGCTGGCTTTGCGACTGCAGACGGGAACAAAACCAAAATGGCAGATGGAGAGAAAGGGGCGGAGGAGCTGTGACGCAGGGGATAAAATATTCTACAGGAAAGGGCGGTCGCGAGCGTGCTGCACTGCCAAGTCTTCACGTCATTGGTTGACGAGCTGAAGTCAGTACGTACTCATCCCGCCCCTTCTACCAGTACATGCATGCCATGTACATTACTGTACAATGAAACACCGGACCTCAAGTAATCCATGTAAGAAACAACCCGATTTTCGTTAATACACGCATTGAGCATAATTAACAAGTACAACATAGAGAGCGTTATGAGTACAGTCTATTTTGATATTCTATCAGGGTAACCCCATCTACCGTTTCTGAATGAAACACATGAATAATAGCACCTTTGTTTCACTGAAGCGTTGACAAAAGTCGTCTCATCGTGGAACTAAACACTACTGCACACACAAAACATTCATCAGTCATTCTTTAAGAAAGGAAACGACACATCTTTGAGTACAGTCTAGGTATTTGTCTAACCCTTACTGCAATAATTTGTGTAATGTGGTTTGACTTGACACTTTCAAGGAGTTCACCAAAACAGCTAACAAGTATGCTGACACTGTAAAGAGAACCGAGACAGGTACGGCATTAAACACACTGATTGTTTAATTGATGCTCAACGTCTGGTCCAGAGTCATACTGAGGTTAGGGGTGAGCATTCCTTGCAGAAGGAGTATTGGGGGAGGGGGTGTCTGACAAATGACAAAGGCCCTAGGAAAGAGTGGGCCGCATATTCCCGGGTACACATGTCTGGAAGATCCCTATTTACATTTTTTGTGCTAGGACTTAATTTAAAAAAAAACCCTTGATTCCAAAATACCAGAGTAAACGGAGGTGAACGCAGTAATATATCTCACGTTACGAGGCTGCCTCATCACTTGTCAAGCTAAGAGGAGACTCTAGCCAATATTGCGTTGCTGTGGTAACATTGCCGTGCTACTGTAATATTATCAAAACGAAATTCAATCAAGATAGTATACTGCCAGTAGATTCTATCAAACATTTCTCAAAGCAAGGTAGCTATTGTCGGCCTCTGAACATTGCGTACATATAATGTTTGCAGCTATTAGCTTTCAAGCTACCGTTACTTATTCATTCAGAACATTAATTTACGCATTCCCATGCACATAAATGTGCAAAAGTAAGTTTAACATCAATGGTTATGTGACAGGCGATTGTTAGCCCCTATCTCTGTCCCAGAGAGCTGCTGGAATGGTTACGATAGCCAACGCAACAAACGCTTAATGTCTACCAATAACGCAGTTCAAACGACTGCGTAGTTGTTAGCTTATGTGCGCTAGCTTTCAAGCTATCTAGCCACCCAGCGACTTTTCCTACTAGTGCCGCTATGATAGCTAACTAGCTAACGTTAGCCAACTAGCTGGGGCTAACACTGCCAAGACGGGAGCGTATACAAGTGTGCAGAACTTACCACATCCGATATTACTCGGCCTGGTCTGTAGTATTAAAATCAGTTTGTATATAACAAGAAAGGTTAAAAATAACGTGACAATTCAACACTATTGTTGACTGCAAATTAGAAAGTATGTCAGGGTGGCGGGTTCTGTGAGAGTTTTTCCGCTGGACGACTGCCTGCCCGGCTGCTACAAGACCGTTTCCCCTCACTCTATTTCAGTTCAAAGCAGAGCAGCAACATGTGCACGTTACAAGCACTACCATTATTAATTTCCAAAGGGTTCGCCGTAAAATAAATTTGATTGATTAATTATCACTATATATTTTTGTCCCTCTGTAATGTTGAACCACACTGTCCAAGATTTTGAATATAGTAATTTCAAATTTATAATGCGGCTTTATTGTGTATTATATTCTGTGAACAACAAATATATCGTGCACCCCCGCCCCATCAATAGAATAGACTGATCCAGAGTTCACGCGGGGCCAGATGGTACTTGTAGGCATGGAGTGATAATCTAAAATCTCGAACAGAAACAAGTAAATTATTATATTTTCATTCATCAAACTGAAAATAATCCACACTGCATTAATATTTAAGAAATCTGTCTTTAAAGGGTCAAAATGAGATCTTAACTAATGAAAGACACCACAATAAAACAAGATGTTTGGAGCTACCTTTATTGAAAGACTTGCAAATGGCACAGATTATACTGGGACAAAATATTCGATGTCTAGAATTGTTCAGGGGAAAGCACAGAGCTTGGTAGTACATAGATGCAAAAGCAGAATGAAAATGAGAAAGACTTTTTACATGCTAAAAAAAATTATCACAGCTATATCCAAAATAACAGTACCCAAGTAATATGACAATTTAATTGACAAATGGCAATGAAAACAAATTTTCAGGGCAGAATTTTAGGATAACATTGAAATACAGGTGGCATGTGTGTGTGCGCGCGTGTGTGTATGTGTGTGTGCACTTACAAATGTTGCTGCTGCAAATGAAGACAATAACTTACACTTTAAAATTTTCTCAGTTTACCACAAATTGTGGTGCACAAATATGAATTTAAATACACAACATAATAAAACAAATCATAATCTCCAGCATCCAGTGGAAAGGTCTGATCAGTTCAGTTTCACATATTTCTATACAATGTGTGACAAACTCATGATTCTGCGGAATAGCTACATAAATACAAAGGAAAGAAAACTAATGAAGTCAATTTCTTTTGATTATTTGAATTGCTTGTTTTGAGACTTGGTTAATCCCTACATTTTTTGTGGCATGTCTATATATTTGAATACACAATTTTATGTTGCTTTGAATAAACGTGCTTGCAAAATTAATATAATGTGAGATAATCTGATAAAAAGTAAATGTTTGGATATGGGAAAGTATAAAATATGTGAGTAGATCAAGAAATATGTATCCAGATATTTGGATGTATTTACAGTTTGTAGGGAAAAATACAAATCATAACACTTCCGTAGATGTAAACACTCTTCAATATCTAAATATGGTACGACAATATCCAACTTGTGCAGATTATTATTTCTAAACTGTGCTGACTGCTTGGATTCCAATATGAGGAGATTGTGTGACAAGCATTCATGCATACAATCTGGAATTAAGATGCAACTAAATGTTTAAAATCTTTCTTGTCGAAGCCTTTATACAAAGATACAATATACTAGTCCGCATATACCCCAGTCATGATATTTGAATATCATAGTGAATTTTTTTTATACTAGTTTTCTCAATGTGCATTCACATCCAAACCAAACAACGTTGCCTGGTTACGTTTCATCTGGAAAGGACATGGGTGGTATTTTCAGTATTACAGTCTTCTAACCGTCAAACGTGAACTTCACAGCCAATGTTCCAAGTACTAAGTATTGAACCATGCATGCCTCCTTCATAGCCCCCTGTCCATCCCCACCTTGGGGGACTGTCTAGAATGAGAAGCATTCCTCTGTCCGTCCATGTCTTCCTGATCTTCTGCATTCTGGGATGGGGATTGTGTAGGTGGGGAGGGTGGGGGATAAGACGGTGGAGGGATAGTAAGACGAGGGAGAGATGGTAATGCTGGCCTGGGAGAGGTAGGAAGAGGCGGAGGAGTAGCTGAGGTTGCAGCAGAAGGGTGCTGTGATGAACGTGCTCGGGAGGTGGCAGGGGATGTGTGTGCGCTCCGGGCACGTTGTGGTTCAACTGGGCAGTCACTGATTTGCTCAAGCAATGAGGGCATGTCTCCCTCAATTTTTTCCAGAACAGCGGCCATTTGTTTTTCGATCTGCTCGATTACACTGTCCATTTGCCAGTCGTTTGTGGTGCTGCTCCCACTTCCGCCATGCTGTAGCCCAGTGCCGTACATCCCCACCCCTCCACCACTTGAATATAGGGGGTTATATGGCCCAACATAACTCCCTGCCACTCCAATCCCTACAGCCCCAATGTCTGGGTTGTGTGGTGTGGCATGACGGCCAAGACTTGCAGAGCTACCTACCGTGTAACAGCCTTGTCCTGATACAGGACCTGACCTTGCTATACTAAACTCAGCGCTGTGTCTGTCAGCTCTCCTGGCATCCCTCTCCCTTCTGCCAACGGGGCTAGCATCATTCCTTAACCTAACTCCTAATCCTGTATCAACAGCAGGCCCATGCCCTGTTGCTGGTGTGACAGACACTGCCACTGACCTCTCTGCCACTGCCTCAGGTACTTGTGTCTGACACCAGCTTTTGCCAGTCTCGTCCTTCTGCTCCCTCTGCATGGACGACCTCTTCTCTGGTGAGGCTGTTACAGCAGCTGAGCCAGTGGTTGGAGGACCATGGAGTGTTCCTGCCACTTTACGTTTGCTGCTAGGATCCGGGGAGGATGATGTATGTTTTTGGTCAAAGTTAGCGCCTGTAGAATTGTCTGACACCTTGGAAGGGTCGGACATTACCATGGGGAACAGTCTGGTTTCTGGAACAACTTTGTTTTGACCAAAGTTAGCAGCCATTTTTCTTGTTACATCAATCGGTGCTTTTTTTGCACCACACCTATCAGGCTGTACCTGTGTGGGTTTAGTTGATACATTTGACTGACTTTGCTGACTGACAAGCTCACGTATATCTGATGGGGAAGTTCCTAAAGATGGGCCTATGCTCATCTTTATCTCATCCTGATTTTCTCCGCTCTTACCGCTCACTTCATCCTGGTCCATAACTGGTGGTGTGTTTTCAACGGTAACCTCCAATGACACACTACTTGACGTTATCCCTCCATCGCTTATACCTTTATCCCCCTCATCACTTGTCCCTTGGGAAACACCTCCTTCACCATCCCCTGCCCCTTCACTTCCCTGAACCTCAGCTGAACTTTCGTTTAGTGCCTCTGAATTCTTCAAACGCTGCATGAAGGTGGTGACACGGATTGCTTTCTGCAAAACAGTTTCAAAGAAAAAGAACAGAAGTATCATGAAAATTAAACACGTAATATGTTGTTTGATTTTATGAACAGTCATGCTGTCCAGTTTCCTTAAAAGAAAAACCAATATACCAATAATTCTAGTTGGTTATGGTAAAGCATAGAAAGAAATGCTTCAAAGACAGAAAAAGCCTGTTGAGCCACCATGAATTGGAATCATCATACCGAGATGTAATTTGTGTGCAGTGAATAGTACAGTAAGATTTAGTGCAAGTTCCAAGAGACTGTGAAAGATTGTACCCTGGTTTAAATCAAGCTTAAGCTCACTTTCCCCAGGCCACTTCTTGTCTACTTACTAAATGGAAAATGGAAAATGGTAAATGGACTGCACTTATGTAGCACTTTTCTACTCTGACTGACTACTCAAAGCGCTTTGCAATACTAGCCTGCATTCACCCTTCACATGAACATGCGTACAGTAGTGGTAACAGGCACCACCTGCTCTTTAGGAGTAGCAGTCATTCGCAAAAGTGGAACAGCACTGGGAGTCATTTGGGGGTTCACTATCTTGCCCAAGGATAATTCGATATGTGGACTGCAGGGCTGGGGATCGAACCTTCACCTGTCTGATAAGCAGACTAAAAGGTAAGTTACTGGATAAGTCATTATAACAATTACTCAAACCCTTCTATTTCGTAAAAACTGAAGGAGTTAGGGGAACGTGTGACCTTAGAAGTTGTTTCTAAACCAAGGATTTGATTACCCGGAAGCGAAAAGCCATTTGGACTCAGAAATCTTACTGAATATAATATGGCATTGCTAAGGAGCTTCAATATACCTTCAAAATGACTAATGTGACTCTGAGGATGAGTATGGGTCGATGAAGGATTCATGTAGGAGGAATGACAGAGGGCTCTTTATCTCAAACAGCTTAACAGTCCACGGTGACCTATATTCTTTAAATCCTTTCCATGTCTCCAACTCCTTATCTACACAAACTTAAAAAAACAAAAACAAAAAACAAACAAAAATGCTTTCCTGTTGCAGATCTTTATCTTGTTTTTAATCAATCTACTTTCATAGACTTGTGCAGATGAGGAGTAAGAAAGGAGCAGAGTGGGCCACTTTGAACATCTGGGTTTAGTCCAATGAAGTAAAGTGGGGCAGAGTGGATGAATCTCTTCTAGGAAAGACACTGACAGTTGGCAGGAACAGAGCTTACGAGTTTCACCAGTCAAAACATGATTAATACACCTCAATGGTAACTGAAGTTACACTGGAAGTGTTTTTGAATTACTTTGTGATATATTTATTGTTTGACTACTTCACAGATTGAAATATCTTTTAAATGGCGAGGTTGTTCAGCCATTAGAAAGATATTTCGTTATTAAATCATGTTAGACTGAAGGTGAGTGTCTACCAAAGCTCTGTCCATCCAATTGTTCCCTAATAATAGAATACAATACCTTCAACTCCTGGGAACCACATGGAGAAAGAGAGAAAAGGGTTATAACTGTTACTTTATTTAGCCGTTAGGTTGGCGTTGCCATCCTGGCTTACTTCTTGGTGTTCCGTTTGCACACCTCCAGGACATCTATTTGAGCATCACCATTACATTTGCACACTTAAACTATAGTTCAGCAGTGCTGAGCTAAAAGCATCATAATCACTAGCATCATTTTCATTGCAGTAATTTTTTAATAGTGACCCGTCATCCACCCTATATTTTCTCTTTTTCACTTCCTGTTTACTTGTGTATTTTATAACCAACAGAAGCAAATGTTTCAGGAGGTGAGACATGATGCCTTACCCGCCACTTGGCCTTTGCAAAGTTCTTTTCAAACTGGGCACACACACCGTCCTTTAAGTTCTTCTCTGATGCACCATTTCCTGCAATCCTGGCACAGATGACAGGCAGCGTACAAGTGGGGTCAATCGCAGTTGATGTGTGCAAAAAGATATTATTGTAGTTATGTAAACATAATTACCATTCATGCCAAAGTGCATCTTGCGCAGTAATTCTAAGCATCTGGTCCACTTCCATGAGTCGACAGACAAGCTCCTTAGCTGGTTGAGAAAAAAAAAAGACAAGCAATGAATTTTCAATGGGATCATCTGTGATGATTTTAAGGAAAAATTAAAAAACTTTGTCTATAAATCATGTACGATGATCAAATACTTAGTAGTGAAGCACGTGACATCATATAATTTGAACTGTACTGTTTGTGTAAATGCTCCTTTAAATATAGGTGAATAATGGGCATGCATATACCATCGTCTGATTGTCATCATGTCTAATGCTTCATGGGTTATGTACCTGCAGCTGAAATGTCATCCCAGTACGGTGAATCAAACTCAAAGTCACCAGCCACAATGCGACAGAAGATTATGCGATTATGAAGATCTGTGTTCTCCTCCTCCGTCTCATCATAGAAAGGAGGGTTACCTGATAATCTTTAGAATGTATGATATGATAAAGACACAAAGTAAGAAATGTTTTAGTAACACCACACACTAATTTCAGCAAATGCCCACGATAAGTCTTAAAAAGATGCCCATTATAAAGCTAAAGTTTGTGTTGTTGAGCTCATTGAATTTTAGTTTCAGTGATGAAGACTCACAGGATGAACATAATGACGCCCACAGCCCAACAGTCCACAGGACGTCCATATCGGTGACGAGCCACCACCTCTGGGGCTGAGGGATGGCAAAGAAAAGAACAGATATTTATAGAGAGAGAGTGAGAAGAGATATTCAAATGGCCTCAGCTTTCATTTGTACTCAGCACATTCTTTTTTTTCTACATTGCAAAGACAAGAGCTCCAGTTAATTTTCTCTTTATCTGATTCCTTTCCCATCAGGGCCTCTGTTGTCTTCCCTTATTAATTTGTCAAATTACTCAGCTCAGCATTATAGATAACTATTTTGACCTTTCATTGGAGAAGGCAAAAGCACAGCTCTGTATTCATAATAAGTCTCACATGAACCTCAGAGATGGAACGCGGAAAGTGAAGAAGAGAGATTATGGAAGAGAGGAGTGAGATAAGGGCGAGCTACGTGCTTTCAAATCCATGAATGTGTTTCTGTTTAATGGGTATCGTCTGTAAAACAGTTCATGTTCAACTGATTATACTTTTTGAAGGCAAGAGGAAGTAAACAACTCAAAAAGCTGAAGTATGCCAACAGGTCCAACACAAGGTGAAGCTAATGGAAGGATGTATAGAGGTGGATGAAAAGAAGTGTGTGCGTGTGTTCGTGTGTGTGTGCGAGCGTGTGTGTGTGCTTGTGCATGTGCGTGTGTGTGTGTGTGTGTTTAAAAACAGCTCTACAGAGAGTGGTAAATAGAATGTCTTACCCAGGTACTCTGGGGTTCCACAAGGCTCTGTGATTGGTCCATTCTCAAACCTGGACAGATAAAAATCTCGCAGAACTACTTTGTTGTGGTTGTTTTCTGTGTAGTACATCAGGTTTTCAAGCTAAACAAAATAAGGGAGAGAAAAGCTGCTTACATACAAATACACACATCTAAACAGAGCATTGTAAAATGACCGCACAAGATCACACAAGCTCAACCGATATGAAGTGTGAGGAAAGCCCTTCTCCAACTTCATATCAGAGTCAGCAGTCAATCTTTCTTGTTAAAATTAAATTTCCTCTTCACCTAAGAATAGATAGTGTTGTGTAGTTGTATGACTAACAATATAATTGATTAAATCCTAACCTGGTTTTTGTCAAGAAATGGCTTTAATGCAGGTATGCTGATTATTACAAGAATATACTGTGTAATATTGGTTGAAAATAATAGTGAGGCTGTTTAAAGCAGATATGCCCAATAATACATGATATACCATAAAATTATACTCAAGTGGAAAGTAGTGATACTTAACAGAAATTTCTCTAAAATATCCACTCCTGTTATAATGATATTCATAGATTAATGTCAGTCTGGGGGAAGTGTTTCAAGTATGTAATACATGTGTAATTGTGTGCTTTACACTAGACAAATTATTTTCCATTGTGTCCAGTTTTCAAGGACATTTTTTTCTGTTCCATTAGGATGAAAGCCAAATATCCCGCCTGAGCTGATAAAGGCAATGTTAAAAGATGGGACTGATTCATGTTATGTTTTGATCATGAAAATAGAACTGATGTGAACATTGTAATAAGTGTAATTTGTGAACCAAACATAATGAATCATCACATATGTCATTGCAGCATTAAGGTTATACAGTACTTTGAAATAGTTTTGTACTGTATGTCCCAAAAATAATAATTTCTTACGAGTGAGTGGTACATAGGAGTATAGTAAGGGAACAACTGGGAACACACTCTTTGAAGGAAACAACTTGGCCGGTTTTTATGAATAAAATTCTCTTTTTGATCTGAAAATATCTTTTTCTTTCTTAAATAAATCCAGATCATTTCGACTGAAACACACTTCCAGTTTCTACCAGTAGGTGGAGTCTGAAGTTCATGAGATGTGACTCCATTCTGGTGGGTTGATAATGAGGGCTAAAGATATGAATCTGTCTGCGTGTGGCCCCTGTATGTTTCACTAGAGATTGCATTAAGCCATAAAGATAGCGTTTGCTCCCCTGCTAAAAATCTTATCAAATGTTGAGCCATTAACTGAGATGGCGATGAGTGCAGCGTTATTATGTCTCCTTAGAGATTCTTACAGAACATTAAAACTGGAAATTGCTTTCTGGGATGTGATGGCAATGAGGGTCACCTACTGTATAAATACAGCCTTTTTGAATACTTTTGAATAGTATTAATTTAACACCCATACACACACTGTCATTAATGAAGTATGCATCTAACCTTCAGGTTTCTATGAACTATGTTGAGGGAGTGTAAGTATGCCACAGCCTCTAGGACCTGTCTGATGACATTGGAGGCATCTCTCTCTGTGTAATTCCCTTGGTCCAGAATCCAGTCGAACACATCTCCTCCCGTGGCACTGCATGCAGCCGAACAAGGATAAACATCATCAGTACACACATCACCATGTACACTAAAAAAACCAAAATACAAAGCAAGTTGGTATGACCATTAACCACATGTTGCAGCATCATAATCCACTTAAAGCATTCAGTAACATAGTTATCAAAAGCCCTCTGCTCTTGCTTTTTGTCCATTAGTAAGGCAATCTGCTTCCATCGGCCTACAGCTACTGCTCGGCAATTAAAGAATAGAGCATTGGTCATTACTCTAAAAAGACTTGGTTAACTTAGTATCGCCCTCAGCATGAGGACTATTGCCTGGGCAAAAGACAGCCACAAACAAACACAAACACACAAACAGACTGATAATCACAAGCAGATGATCACAGTCATGTTGAGTGCAGTCTGTTTCTCTGTATTTCAGTATCAAAGAGGAAAATACTTTGTCCATTCAGGTTCATTTATCATTTTTGTCTTTCACATGGTGTTGCAAATGATGACACTGTATTCGTCACAAGTGACATGTATTAGACCTGCTCTGGTGTATTGATCTGGAAGTCCATGTAGAGACCCATTTATGGCAAAGCAGTGCTTCAGAGGCCCTGAGTAATGTCGAATATTACGAAGAGCAAATATCTCATAAAATCCGACACCTTCTTCTGCTGCCGAGGGGAGCAACAGAGCACACGGTAATAACAGTGTAGACTCAACCTAAGGTACACGAGGATACATGCACAATTAAGATGCATGCACACACTTTGTTGAATCAGTTATAAATTGTCAGGAATAATTGCACAAGAATGATAAGTGGGACAATAAAAGGAATACTAACAGTTCCTGGATGATGAAGTATTCTTTTCGGGTCTCAAATGTATCTATGAGCTGAAGGATGTTTGGGTGGTTGACTCTGGAAGAACAAAAAGGATTCACAGGCTGTAACTTTCCAACAGTGAAGGGTCTCACATGCAATTGAAAGGTGTTAACCACTCTCTGGCTTTTTTAATTTACAAAGAAGACTGAGTGGGTGGAAATCTCTGTAGATACATCCAAGCAGTGCAAAAAAGAAGTCACAAACACTTGGGCTTAAATTATTAACCAGGATTATTACAAGCATCGTGTGACTGTAATTATTAACATAAATTTCCAACAGAAAATATTCACACATTCTCCCTCTCCACCTCTCCACATTCTTGTTTGTACTAAGACTGACTGCGTACAGTTTCAGGATCATGATTTCATTCTTGGCAGCCTTGCGGACTTTCCTGCCGTCCTTCTTAAGGAATTTCTTGCAGACAAACACCTTGTCTGTCTGTCTATCCTTAGCCAGGCACAACTCACAGAACTCCTTCCTACACAAGAAAAGAAAGGAAACAAAGACAGAAAGATTAATCAGAATTAGGGAGAAAAAGTGCACTGGTTGTTAAGGTGTAATACAGGATAATCATTTAATTGGGGTAGAATGAATACAAAAAAGTCTAAAATAGGTCTTTTGCTGCCATCAGTTGAGCATCATCTGCTTTTGAGCCTCTAGGGTATACAGTACCTTGCCAAAAAATGGATTTTCAGAAGCTGTGTGATGCAAAATTAAACTACATTTCACATAAATGTTTCATTCCTAATAAATATTATCAGAAAAGTCCACGGTGCTCTTTCTTTCTTAGTTTCTTTTCTTTCTTTTTTAAAAAATATTATTTTCAGCTTCATTCTCCTTTATTCTAATCAAAATAAAGGAGAATAAAGGACATTACTGCCCTTAATTTTCAATTAGTGTATGAATGTGCATGTGCATATGCATTTGTGTGTGTGTGTGTGTGTGTGTGTGTGTGTGTGTGTGTGTGTGTGTGTGTGTGTGTGTGTGTGTGTGTGTGTGTGTGTAGGTGTGTGTGTGTGTATTTGTGTTTGGTGTGTTATATAAAAGATGAGCAGAAATCTCTGAGGCCAGATGCTGATGTTACCATATGGCCTATAACACTGATTAGTGTGTGTGTGTGTGTGTGTGTGTGTGTGTGTGTGTGAGTATGTGTGTGTGTGTGTGTGTGTGTGTGTGTGTGTGTGTGTGTGTGTGTGTGCGCGTGCGTGCGTGCGTGTGTTTGTGCCTTCAATGTGTGAATGAGAGGTGTACAGGGGAAGAAAGAGGCCAGTGACTCTAACGGCTCTTTGAAAATATGCCCAAAAGATTTTTTTAAGGCTGACACAGAATATTTCAGCTGAATAAAGCCACACAGTTTCATAAACAGATTTTTTTTTAAATGCACAGAAAAATATTTCTCAAAAAAAAAAAAAAGTCACATGTGTGTCTGTATCTGTTAAACACGAGACTCTTGATATTACCGTTTGTTATCCCTTCAATTCAAACCTTTGATACGGTAAATCAAATGAGTGGGGAAAACAAATTCAATTCAATTTGAAATAATTCATGAAGTGAATACAGACCATGTGGGAACACTGGAACATACCCATAAAATCTACATGGGAATGGAATGAAAACAAGGCAGCAGAGATGCGTAGATATGCCTTTATGATACTCACGCTCTGAGGATCTGTCCAATCTCATATTTGTCTGTGACATCAGACATGCTATCATAGGTCCGCCCATCACGCAGGGCAAGGCACCCAAATGGCATGACAGCATTCACCTAAGACGAAAGACAAATCACTGAAAGAAGAAAATGATGCATAAATTATTTTGATGACACGGTAGGTAACAGACAGATCAAGGGATTGCTGAGCAGCAAAGGGAACCATGTTGAAGGGGGAAAGAGGTACTGATGAAATATTATGAAAACGTTCAGCGGTTGAAGTCAAAGGCACAGAGGGAGCGCTGCTGTTAGCCTCGAAAACACACAGTGCACACGAGAACCAGGGAAACAGCCAAGTCATCTTCTGAATGGATCTGGGTTCTAATGCTGTTGGCAGTCTGGTTGTGTACCCGCCCTGTCAACAGATACTAAGCTACCCACTAAGCTTCTATCTACTCTGCTTAAGTCTGTGGACTGTGTGCAACTTCTGTCAACTTCAACTTTATTGAAAAAGGCAGTGCCCCGTGACACTAAAGTAGCTGCAATAGCGGCTTTTATTGGAAGATAGCAAATTCATGGTTTATTTGTAGTGTGTGTGTGTGTGTGTGTGTGTGTGTGTGTGTGTGTGTGTGTGTGTATGTGTGTTTGGATCTGGATCATTAGTTGATGACCTTTCAAACACGTTCAGAATCACTTTTCATTTGTATTTTCAACAACACAATTCCCAAAAAGATCTTTCAATAAATTCCCTGGAAGTGTGCATCACATTGAAAAATAAGATTAAAGCAATTTCAATAATTACATACAGTATATGTGTGTATACTTCTTATTGTGTCCATCCATTGTTTTTATCACATCCACCTTAAAATAGCTGATGACTCGCAAACGCCTTGGTAGAAAATAAAGGATCTGGATAGTGAATCAGCAATCAATATACCATCTCACCGCAGCCCTCAGGCAATCCTCACCCACATCCTTTAATATTCCATCTACTGTGGGAGACAGATTCCCAGGAATCCTCAGTCATTTATCCTCAAGATCCTTTTCCTCTCCCCTTTACCTGACGAACCACAATCCCACTGGATGATTCATTTCTGTTGTCTTGACTTTGTCTTATTGTAAGATCTCTACTAACAGTTAATCTTGTGTCTCTCCAGGGCTCGGGCACACACATCGAGACATATCCATGAAATTGACCAAGTCAGGAAATATGTGATTGGACGGGGTAGGACATCTGATTAATGTGACAGATGCCAGTGGCAGCTGGTACTGTGGTGAAGGAGACATCAGGATTGAATGTAAGTAGGGAAGAAGACAGAGAAATAAAGCAACCGAGGAAAATATGATGTGACGACTGTGTGGAGCGGAGTTAAAAATCCTCAGAGGTAATGGAATTTTGCGGGTGCTAATTTAGGATTAACGAATGAGTATCAGTGGTATAATAACCTCACTGCCTTCCCTGTGTGTGTGTGTGTGTGTGTGTGTGTGTGTGTGTGTGTGTGTGTGTGTGTGTGTGTGTGTGTGTGTGTGTGTGTAGCATCATCAATGTAGATGGTAGGACCAGAGAAACTTATGATCTGTGGTGGAGGCAGGGTTTGAGAGTACAGGGTAATCCTAATGCTGACCCTAATCTCTAATCTGTACCTCTAATCCACTGCTATACTCTTTGTGTGTATGTGTGGGCATGCATGAGTGTATTTGCTGCTGAGCAAGTGCAAAAGTTGATGCAGATACGCGATACGTGCCAATATCGGTGCGAGCTGGACGACGTGTGTTTGTGCGTACATGTGTGCTCATATGTGCATCGCTCCATGAGGGTAACGTCCCAGTGAGACCACAGGGAATTTAGTGCAGATTGAAAGTTTGCCAGCAGACTGTGTAATCAAAATAACATTCCCATAAGGAGCAGGACAGTGAAGGTGAAACCTGGTTTGATGTGAAGGGAGCTCAGCATCCTCGTGGGAGCATCACGTCTTCACTGGAGAACAAACACAAGCAGATATTAGCAGTTCTACACATTCTCTAGTTTTATTTTGCTGCTTGAAAACTTTGTCCCTACTGACCAGTGTACTTTCTTTAACTCGCAATGTAGGACTTTGTGAGAGCTCCACTGGTGTTTCAAAGCTCACCCCGGGCCACAGTTTATTTTCAGAACCCTAGCAATGACCCGAGAACAGTGTTGGGGATTTACTAGCGCTTTAGCAAAATCGATAAATGCATTTTCAGGTCATTACAACGGTATCAGATTTTTTGGAAACTTTTCCTCCCGTTTCTCAACCGTCGCTCGGTGGGTTTAACTTCTGTTTTCTCTTTAATATGAATTCCTTGGAGGCTTGAAAAGTAGCTGTCTTCATAAAGAATGCCAGCCAACCGTGCGTTTCAGATGCTCGCTTCATCTGTCCTCTCCACTAGATGCATGTCTTGTGTCTTGTCTCACCGGCGAACGCTTCTCACCCTAAAAATCTCAGATGTCTTGAAAAACACTGTACCTGCAGAACACTGAGTCAGTACGAACTTTGAAGTTGACAGAGAGTAGGAGGTGATAGTGGAGGATATAGAAGAAAGGAGATGAGATGGGAGGAATGGAAAACAAGAGGTGAGAACAGATAGATAAACACAAAACTGCAGAGGCAGAATGAGAATGCCTCTTAACCTCACAGTTTAACAGCTATGTTCATGTGAATGTTTGCACAGATGTCTGTATGCACATGTGGGTGCGTGTAGGTATGTGTCAACAGGCTACGTTTGACTCATGTGTCCCCAAAGTCAGGAAGCACTTGAAGGCGTATTTACAGGGCAAAAAACAAAATTGTTGCAACCATGTGGCACAAAATCAGAGACAAAAACCATCCCATCACTGATCTCACCGCTGCTTTGAATCAGCAGAACTTGGCATTGTGTTCTCTGTGCTTTAACATTTCAGTGGCAGGGATTATTAATGCTCTCAAACAGAATTTAAAATATTCTGCATCTGTGTGAAATTAGTGAAATTATTTCATTCGTCCTCATGATGCAAGTGTGACAGATTGACAATGTAGTATAATGTATATTTTTTTTATATGAAGTATGTACAAGTACGACATAGGTGATTTATGCATTTGAAAAATGCAGTGATGATAAACTCTAAAAAGATATAACAATAAATTGGTGCTGTTTATGACATCTCAAATCAGGGATTCAATCAGGATGTGCATCACAAAAAGAATTGCATGCGTAAATTCTTAAAGATCAAACTTAATCAACATTTTGAAGGGGAGTGAAGGAAGTTTTGATGTCATGAACAATGATTGCATTGATTCCTCTAGTGTGGCTCTCATTCAGTCATACTGGGACACATTAAGTAACTGGTCTGGCTGTTCTGAAAAATGTATCCAAAGTGACAGATAACTGTTTGAGCTTGAATCAAAGTGATATGAGATAACATACTCATTGAACCCTGATAAATCTCAGCCTAATGAATAAAGCCATGATAATGTTAAATGAAGAATTACGGGCAATTCCTTCATCTGCAGCTCATTTCCCCCAATATATTTGAAATGCATTAACACACAAACACACAGACACTCAGGTGTGAAGGCACATCAAGCTACCCGAGACGTCACACTTCATCTTCAGCACCTTAAATCAAAATGCTTGTTCATGTCTCTCAGTGTGTCTGTGTGCTTGTTCACGAGTGTTAAAGTTTAGGCTGTTGCAAGCCTCTGAAATTAATCAAAAGGAATAGAATATCTTTTTATCGGTTCAGAGCGTTTCAGAGGTTTTGTGTCACGGTTATTCTAAGAAAATCTGCTATTTACTGGTGCTCATATCTCTAGATGTCCTATCCTATTAAACCATGCTTATTCAAGGACAAAAAATATGAAAGAATTAGAGATGCACTGGGAGAGTGCACACCTTTGCCAAGGCCAAAACTCCCTTCTTCTATGATATATGCAAATCTGCAAGAGCAACCACTGATGGCATCTGCCATAATCTTCCATTTATACAGTATATACCCATTTATTTATCTGTGCATTTATTTTGCTGTGTTTGGGACACTTCTATGGATCAATGTATCGACCAATTTATGTCACTATCTCTGACTCTCTCTGTCCTGTCTGGGTCATGGAAGTATGAAGAGCTGAACTTAGTCTAAATTTACTCAAAATCCCAAAACGTGGGATGTTCCCAAAGATATGATTTAGTCCATTTGTGCCTTAGAACAAATGCCTTGAGATAATCCGAATCTGATTGGCTGCTCTGTTGTCATCAACACCACTCTATATCCTCATTCACTGTCTAGCTCACTCACCCACCGCTGCTCTCTCGAGATTAGAAAGACAGGGTCAACCTGCAACCCATTTCTACTCATTGACAGTGAAAAATAATTTGCATATCTGCTTGATGATTTAAATCTGTACTCCAGAAATCAGTGGGTCCTTTTTGGTCTGTACTACAATCTCGATCAAAATGAATCTGCAATTTTTTAAATAAAAATCCTGCTAACCAACACATTGACATGTGAAAAAACTGTCTGTAACTAAAAACAACAAAACAAAAAGGCACATTTTCAGCTCTTCCCTGCAGGCAAAATGCTGGAACAACTGTCACTCTCATATTATATAGTATGTGTGTAGTTTTTGACAAGCTGCTGTAATCCAAATTGCTTTTAAAAGTGACTTCATCATTCAAAGCAGAGAATAACTGTACCTGTATGTCAGGCAAACACTTCATCACTGCTGTGTGAGGCTGCCCTCTGTTTGTCAGTCAAGTGGCTAAGTGTGTTGCTGCGTCCTTGTGACTGTCGTCTCGATGCAGCACGGAGATAAATCAACAACGTTATCGTCACGGCATCACCGAGACACAAATCCTCATATCTGCACAATGTGATTAAGTGATGCTGCATCGGTTGTGTCTAGAGGTGACACTAGATCTACAGTATAAGATAAACAGCAACACCATGCCTGTGAGTGTGTGTGTGTGTGTGTGTGTGTGTGTGTGTGTGTGTGTGTGTGTGTGTGTGTGTGTGTGTGTGTGTGTGTGTGTGTGTGTGTGTGTGTGTGTGTGAAAAATATTATAACAAGTATGTCAACGTTTGCCTTGGGAGAGGATTTGGAACGGAAAAGGGTCTGCGGCTGACTTCAGGTTACTTCTGCTTGTGTGAAGCAAACAAGTCTTGCATTTCAGACTGCGTGGCCACGAGCCACCTGGGTCACCACCTGCGGGCACACACACACACCCACACACACACACACACACACACACACACACACACACACACACACACACACACACACACACACACACATGTCTGGATGTGTGTCCCTTGTTAGTGCTTGACATGCCACATCTTCTGACTCCACGCTGTGCCGACACCGGTACGCGATTGTCCAAGAATGACGTGTTTATCCTTTAACAGACAGCAGGATGGTGTCACTTTAAAGCCCCTTTGTCCTTCACTTATGGTGCTCCTTTCTTTGCTCATTCCCTTCCTGCCCCCTTTCCCTTCCTGTGTTGCTTTCATCTCATCCCTTTACCCTGGCCCATTCGTGTTCCAGCAGCAGCCTAGTTTGAAAGGTTTAATCATAGCAATTCCTCCTCACTGAGATGGGAGAGGACAACATCAGGGGTTACAACTGATGTGGACACCCCTAATGCTCTAACACTAATAGGTTTAACACAGAAATGTTTGCAATTCTTTCACGTTACAACCATCAGCCCTACGGCTTAGTGTGTGTGTGTGTGTTTGTGTGTGTGCGAACTCAATTAAAGAAATTTAAGAGACACCTACACATGTACACACACCGTACGTATAATAGCATTATGTCTCAAAGCCCTCAGAGGTATAATTAAGGACACAATTATCATACGGTTTCCCCTTTAATAAGTTTAACGATAATCATTCCACACATATTTTGCACTCACCTTGATAATTACAACACAATTTGTGTGGGTCTTTTGCTTAAATCAGCGTAAGTCCCTTCATCTGTACATAACAAGACACGACAGCTGCTGGATGCTCCTTTATTGATTGGGAAGGAAAATCTATTATTCCGTGAAGTTGGAGGAAAACATGCTCAAATTGACTTTTTATACAGTTTTTGTGGTGCCTCTAATTTTTTTTTTTTTACTAGATTGACACCCATATGTAAGGATTGCACCCATTCAAAAAATAATGAAAGTTAATATTCTAGACAGAGCTGAAAGACATTTCCTACAAAAAACAAGGCAATAAAGACATTAAACAAAAATCAGAGTCAGTTCATCATCTGAAATGAGTGTGCATTTGAATATTGAAAGTCATCTGATGTTGGATTCATCAGTATGATGTGACTTCAAAGATGTGAAATGCAGGTGAGAACAGCCAAGAGAGATGAAGAAACAGGTAATGATCAGCATTACTCTACCTCTTACAGTCAGGGGTACTACAGAACACAAGATGGTGACTGAATTCCATTGTAAAGATCATGATAAGACAGAAAATTGCATTTCAAAAGTTTTTCATATGTGGATGCTATGTATTATCTGAGATATAGCATTTGAGTGTATTTTGGTTGCATCACTACTCATTACATTTACGTCCTCCACTAAGTTCCCAGTAAGACTTCTCCAGGCTTGCTATAAACACTAATTCCCTTATTGCTCACAGAGTGCCTCTCATCTAAGGCCCGTGCATGCATGGTGTGTGTGCATGTGTGTGTTGGACTCTAAGGCATACACAAGGCCAGAAACAGGCTTAATAAGGAAACCGTAATGAAAATGCATCAGATCTGCCAAGGGAGAAAAAGAAAGAGCAATTTGTTTCAAATTGTGAAAAAAAAAAAATTGGAAAATTGACTGAATTCATGAAGCCACACAGAAACAACAGACACAAAAACACACACATACCCACAAATGAAAACACTGCACATCAATATTCAGTATTGGCTTTTTCTGAATTATACTGTAGGCTTCACCTGCTTCTGCACCTCATGCCACACATTCAGAAATACCTCCTTCTTACCTTTCAACCCCCCCCACCTTTGTTTCCTGCTCCCTCATTAGGAGAGTGGATCTGTGCACATCCTCAACAGTAAGTGTGTCCCCCAGGAGAAAGCTCAGCATGTTGATTTTTTATTTAGACATATGTGTGGATATGTGCATGTGTGTCTAGCTTGACACGACATTTGGCTTGCTCTTTTGACAAGAGAATAGCCTGAAGCTAGATCTACACCGAGACAGATCTTTACACAACACAATGCACAGACTGCGTGATGAACACTGTGTTATTTATGTGTGTGTGTGTGTGTGTGTATGTGTTTCGTAGACTGTCTGTATAAGTTGGATGTATACTTACATGTTCAAAACTGACAGACAGAAAGAGGAGCGAGCTCCTCATCCCTCGGTAGGATGTCACATTGAAACAGAAAGACAGAACTCCACCTGATCGTGAGCTGGAGAAAAAGGAAGCCCATAATATGCTCGCGTGTATGATCATGTTCACATTTAGAGCATCTCTCACATACATGAGCCAAGATAAATATTGATGGATAATACTGTGAATCTACTCACTCTCATAGTCTCACTTATGCATTCAATCACTGTTATCTTGTGCTGTTGTGCGTCACTTTTCCATGACTTTTAAATCGGTAAAAAAAGGGTATCACAAAATTGATATAACAAAGGAGTTTGTGGGGACGATGAATGATAGAAACAAATTTCAGGACAGTTCAACTAAAAGCCCTTCTTCAAACCACAAACTTGGATTTTTGTGGAAAAACTGAAGGAGAAACCGTCAAAGTCAAAAGTATGACAACCTCAATAGACCAAGGATTTCTGTCATCCACAGGTATAGAGATTTTCAGTCTAGGAAAAAGTACTGGGTCATAATTGTTAATGAGCAAATCAAGATGAAGCTTTAAATGTATGGAAAAAATGTAGGAGAAAAAAGTGAAGTGAACAGGTGAAGCAAAACTCTCCATCCTCAAGTGTCGATGTACTTAAAGGCCTCACAGGCCATAGACGACGATTTTGTTGGCTTTTGTTTTAGCAGCTTTTTGTTGGGTACATAACTACAATTCTTTCCTGCAGCCATTTTGCTGACGTTGAACCTTACTTTCAAACTGGAGCAGCCATACATCTGGAGTCGCATCAATCGATTTAAGGGTGCTTGAAATAAATTTGGAGTTTTTAAACTTTATTTTCAATGTGGCAATTGATTGCATGCAGACACGCAAGGAGGGCATTTTCCATTACGGGTGCTAGAATGCAAAAGTCACAACTGTAACCTTGAGTTGCTGAATTTAAATTGCTCTATCTGTCTCGAGAAATGATTTGATATATTGTGAGGGACATATTGTGTTCGGTTGTTCTGCTCATGGGCCTTTTTTTTTTCATTCCCTCTCAGCATGCACACACACACACACACGCGCACGCACACACACACACACACACACACACACACACACACACGCACATACACACAGCTGCCCAGGGAATGTCTGACAACCCAACTGAAGCGGTGAATGATACAGTGAAAATCAGGGAATTTGTTGAAGCCAGGCTCATGAACTCACTTCTTTTTCAACTATCAAGGGAAGAAGGTTTGACACTGTATTTTCAGTTGAAATAAGAGCTTAAAGTATCCACCACTGACCATTATTCTGGCAAGTTGTGGGATTATTAGTGGCTCACAATGGTGGCCTGTTTGGGGGATATTCTTTACGGCTGGAAAGAAATTAATCTTTGAGAGAAGAGTATCAACACTTGGGCTTTAAAAATCTTGAATTCTACTCGGACTTTGTCAACAAGAACACCGTGGTATTTTGTGTGCAAAGGTATTCTGACTTGTGGACATTCAAAGACGAGATATAAGGAAACAACTCCACATAGCAGCAGAATTATTCAAAATTAGCATCTGTAATGACTGAGATAACTGGATTCCTTTTGCCTTTTATTCTAGGAAGTCAAGTTGCCTACCTATAGCGCTGTGAAATGTACATGTCCCACCTCTTGGGTGTCAAATTTGAACAATAAACAAAGAAAAATGTGGACAGCACCTGTTTAGTCACCAACAGTCTGGGCAACAACTCACCTGTGTTCATCCAACGTAAAGACAAAGTGCCGGAACAGACTGTGTAGAAAACAGACTGGATCTGTCTATACTGTATGACAACATGTTGAAGCTTTACGTGAAATATTCAAGCACATCCCTTAATCTGTAGTGAGGAGAGAATTTATGTGTTCAATTTTAATTTGCACAGTTTATACACCGCAGCAAAATAATCTGCTGTCAACTCCTTTTCTGAAGCATGTGCATACAGTGGGCGAAATAATGAGTAAAAGAATGAAATGTACATTGAACTTAGGATAAATAATGGAAATAATTATGTCATATATATTCACATATAATATATGTTGTATAAAACATGTTACCAATAACAATTTAAATCTAACTTGTTTCAGCTCTTCTTTTCCAACTTTAATTCTGGAATTACATTATAATCCAGTAGATTATATTGCTTTTAGGTAAACAAGTAATGCATCACAGACTGTATTTGAACAACAAGTTGTATTGAGCTGTGAGTTCATGTGACTTCAAAATATTGTGTGCATCTTTGTGGAACAAGCAGCAGCTGCCAGTG